>NW_026856729.1:0-51929 GCF_026571515.1 Ruditapes philippinarum
CACTGTTTTTTATTCCCTAATAAGTAAACAATGTAGCTTTTCTGATTTTAAACAATGTATCATTCTTTGCAGAAATAACAGTTAGTATTTCAGTTTTTCATTTATTTATTAATTTATTTTGCGACAGATACTAAGAAGCGATTAATCTGAATACAATAATATTACAATGAATGGTGTTTCTTTGCAAGACGTTGTTAAGTCGTTTGTCAGACAATAAGTATCATTAATTTCCACCTTTTGGGCTAGCTCTACAAACGCAATGGTGAAAAGAAAGGCTTCACATACACTACAGCATTTGTATCTTTCTAACTAGATTAAAATATTTTTAAGGTGAATTCAATGAAGTAAATTCATATAATTATGTAGTTGCAATTGAATTGTGTTGATAAACTTAGTTTATTCAGGACACATAACTCTGTCTCATCATCGTGCTCTTTGAGTTTCGTTTAGCCAAAAAAAAGACGCTATTTATTATGAAGAATTATATTCAGTGGTATTTTACAGCACACATATTTTACCTGTGCAACTTTGAGATTTGGAAAGGGAAATAGCTGTTCTGTATCGCTGCTGGAAAACGTTTCACCGTTCTTCATTTCAGTGTTGCTATATTTGTGTCCCTCGAGAGAATTGATTCCAGTAAAAGACTGTGTTTAAGATTGAATATTACTATTGCATCGTACTTCACTTCATTGTTGTTATATTTTTCTGGTCCTTTGGGATCATTCATGCCAGCGCTATTCAGTGTTGAGAATTGAACACCACTCAAGCCGGTGCCAGGGGCGTGAGGGAGGTTGCACTTATTCAATATCCCTCATATATAGACTCAATCAAACCGATTTTGCAATTTCATGTAATTTTAAAAACATTCTGGAAACATTTAAATAATAATTATCAATTTCACAAAGTTTTAAACCTCCAACTTTTAAACCTCAACGAGGGGACAAACCCCTCTTTATCAAGGAGTTTCTGTTTATTTTTACAAATCACATTTTTATCTTCTTGTATTACATTATGTTTTATATACAGGAAACGACGTCGTCACATAGAGAGGCGTTTATACCCTCGAAACTTTGGAGGTTAAAAACTTTGTGAAGTTGATAATTATCAAGTAATTTTGTTGTGATTAATGCTTCCGAGGGATCACTTTATTTCCAGATATTTATACTCATAACAGCGGATGTCAAGAACTGTGTAGCAGCTGAACTGTAAAAATTGCCTCGTACTTCACTTCAATGTTGTTATACTTTTCTGGTCCTTCGTGATCATTGATGCCAGCACTATTCAGTGTTGAGAATTGAGTACCGCTCAAGCCGGTGCTAGAAGGCATGAGCGATGTTTCACTTATTCAATATCCTTCATGTACAGACTCAATCGAACCGAGTCTGCAATTTTCATGTAATTTTGTTGTGATTAATACTTCCGAGGGATCATTTGTTTCCAGATTTTTTTTGCATATGCTTTTCGGTTTAAGTGGAACTGCATATTTATGCAAGAATCCATATTTTAATGATTTTACGTATTTTCACCGCTGTGAGGCTCCTTTAACACATGTATTCAAATATCATAATGTGGAAATCATATATTTTACACATTATAGGTTTTAACAGTTTATGAATGAATGATCTTTTACCCCCAACTGCAACAGCACCTTCTGGTTTATACATCAAAGAGTCTGATTTCGGAGATTTTGCTGATTCAAAACAATACAGTATACTTAAGATATAATTGATTGGTCACCATCTGGCAGTTATGTATACAATATAACAGTTTTGTTTTATTTTAGAGCAAAACGATATTATGGATAGACGAGATCGTAGATTACAAGAAACATTTTGTTTTCATAATTATGTTTAGGAATTTTACACGTATGGATTTAAGTTTTACATAATGGAATGATTCTTTTTGCTGTCCATTGACACTGGACAAATTTACTATGCTTACTTTGTTCAAATTCAATTCACATGATTATCTTTAAAAATTTGCACCTCCATTGCAAATACATTTGTAATGGTATAAAAGTCAGAGACACTTTAAGAAATGATTGAAAGGATACACAAACAAGGGAATAACATATACATGTATATATTAACATTTATCATAAATTGCTTTATATTAATTAAAGAGTCATTTTATTGTTTAAAGAAAGATTCGAAGGGCTGATCTTGCACATGGTAGCAAAGTTTTGTATACAATGGCTGGACAGAAATACCTTGGGACAATTATCGTATACGTGCAATTGTGTTCCTTTTTAATTTTCGTTTAATTGATACATAGGATTATCCAATCATTTCAGTCGTATACATTTATTTATTTATGTATACTCTGTATTTGTCAAAGAGAAGAAAAAATACTCTAGACTCTCTGACTCGTTTATATTCTATTTATAACAGTTACTGATAATTTAAGGTAAAAGAAAGTTCAACTTCAACTGAACGTTCACTTTTCGTTGGGTTAATTCTACAACGCCGTAACTCAATTTTTGACAAAATTGAGTTTTTTTTATATTTTTTTCGTCTCAGTGAGTTCTTCACAGTGAACATACTTATGTAGTTGTAGAACTAACATAAATATGCTTATTTCTAATTCCACAAACCCGTAACTCGCTATTTACATCAAACTTTAATTCTAGACTCCAGTAACTTTTCGTCCAATCAAACATTCTGATTTTGTACCACGTGAGATATGACACATCTGTAATGGCTGTCTACTTTATTACAACCAAATATTTGAAAAACCTTAAGTGATTTATTTAAGATAATTAGAGTATATTACCTTACTGTAATATACAAATGTACATATGTTGATGATTTAGTTTTTATAGCTATAGCATCATTTTGAATTATATAGTTTATATCTTGAATAGATAAATATGTAAATACTACATTTATTCGGATGATTACCATTTCGGACAGCCTCGAAGAGTACTATATTTTTTTGTTTCCCGAAAGGTTCTTATTTTCAAGATTTTACACTTTTTGAAAGGGTATTCATTGGCTATATAGCTGAACCCTTTTTTCGATTTGCATTTTGATCATCCATGAAGTTATAGTTATTAGATGTTTTTTTAATGGAAGACAAACTACCACTTTGTTTACATCAAACAAATTGTTTCAGATTCAACGCTGTTTTCTAAAGTACGAAAAGCATCTACTTGATGTGCACTCTAAATCAAAAATTCAAACATTAAAGCAACAAAGGTATGTGACAGAAACGCATTGTCGGATACCCACGGTTGATAAACATGTAACAGAACAAGTGCATACTTTTGAAAAATTGATGTTGATATCAATTGATAGTAGCATAATGATTTTCAAAGAGACGTGTAATATTTTACTCAGTAGGAGAAGTTAATGATATTTTTTACTTGAATTGTTGCTATGTTTCTAGCCGAAAATTATTACACTTAGTCAATTTTGCTTCAAATGTTTCACCTAGAACCCCTATGTCGATTTAGTGGTGTAGAAATGACCTGAATGTTTTGCCAACAACCCAGTATCTCCCGAATGGGGTTTTAGAATTCAGAATATGTATGTGTTTTCTTATTTATTATGAAAAATTGAAATAAATTATTTGAGATTTTAGCTTTAAAACTGTATGCACAGAAATATATGGTAGGGTGACAATCTGGCCCTCAAAAACAAGGGACCTGACCATGAAGACTAACAAAACTTGTTATATACCAAAATGTTCAGCATAGTCTGTAGTTCTTGAAACTGCCGGCATAAATTGGCATAAGTCACTGCGTTTTCCAGAATCCAAGATGGCCGCCAAGATGGCCGCCAAAAAAATAAAAAATGCCCAATCAGACTTATGTTGGTTATAGGGTGTCCTTTATGGCATTTAACTTTGTTTTTATTGATTATTTTATAAGAACAGACATAAATCTAAACATATTTAAGCTTTTCTGAGATTAATATCATACTTTGCGATTTTTTTGGTGAATAATACCCAAAAATTGCGTGAAAATCAGGGGGTAGGGGTAATATTTTCGTAAATATTTCAAGATGTGGACAATACATGCAGTTTATTTTTATTTATAACACTTCATTAGTATATAATACTTACTATTTCAAACATTTTGTAACACATTCATTATCAACATTCACAATATTTATGATCTTTATGTGGTTGGGGCATTTTATCTGCATAAAACTGTTATAATATATAGTATTATATATATATAAATTCACAAACGGAACAAAAAGTGAATAAATGCAACATATTTCATTTTTACACTGTTAAGCTTACATAAGCACATATTTAAGCATAACTTGTTGAATGATAAAATCATCATGACTGTTAAGCAAAACTATGCTTAGCATGGCTGTTAATGCAGATTTTGGCCTTTTCCGAATAAATACTGTAGATATAATACAAAACTAGCATGTTGACAAGAATTTTCTGCACAGCTTGCCATTGGCTAAGATCAGGTTAAAGCTATTCTTAAATAAAACAAATATTTGCAGAAAAACACATCAATGTCCAAACTTTAGTATATGAAGTGATCAAAACAACTGCACTCAAATGTTCAAGTCTGACATTTCATCATTTGACATTTTAAAAGCTGCGGTGGTTATATTCATCCTGATCAACATATTGAATATAAACAAAACTAGGATAAAAGCTACAGATTGGCAGAACATACAATATAAGTACAAACAATGTTTCTCCTTACTGTTAGACACAACTTAATTATGCAAAGTTCACAGTTATAGACTTCAACAAAGCACAAATAGCTATATTCTACTAACTATTAACAATGTGCTTAGGCAAAAATCATAGTAGTATAGGTCTAGATGTCGTTTTCGATCTCATCATCTGCAGAGACACTTGCCAGCATTGTAAACAAATTTTGACAGATGTCATCACAATCTTGTAGTGTACCCTTGCAGCTGCATGCTGTTGTACATGGTTGTTCATTTTCCTGACAGATACATTCCTCACTACAATGGTCATCACAAGCACATACCATATCACTCAAAAGCTCTGGTGGTGCGCACGGTTGTGACATGAGTTGAGGCGAGTAAAAGCCCCTGTTGTCAGTCACATACCCACATTCTAGTGGATCTGGTTCAGGCTGAGGGTTCAAAGCATTTCTCCAAATGAACAGCTGGTATGCACATCTTAGTAAGTGTAACATCATGCTGTCATTTGTTGGTGGCAATCTTCTCGGCTTGACTCTAACCTTACCCAAGACAAGTTCTTTGCGTAGGATATTCAGAGATGTGCAACATGTTTGCCCATAGAGCAAACCAACAAAGAGAATGGCTGCAGCTTTTGTTTCAGAAGATATTTCTGGCAGCTGACCCAAGTCTGCTAGGCTTGTCAGTTGTGGTGAATGTTGGCGCAGAACATGGAAAGCTTTCTTCTTCCCAATTCCATGGAAGGAGGAACATGTGTCGCACCCTGTGATACAATAAACTGGAAGTAGAACGGCTCTTTCGTTGGGATTCAGTGCTCTGTACACCAAATGCACTGGTATGTATCTTGTAAGGTTACAGTACAAACCCTTTCTGCCGGTCTTGAAATACACTACTTCTATTCCCAGACTATCATAGTGGTGGACCAGTAGAACAAACACATCTGTGTCTGGACTTACCACTGTTGCACTCTTGATCTTTAATGTTGCCGATGCATGTGCCAAGTGGAACAACATTCTGCTATCAGCTTCCTCTTGGTTTGACTCAAGGCCACCAACATATGAAACTGCCTTGTTTGTAACCAATAGAGTCTTGTGCTGTAACCCACCAGAGACAAACAGTTGCATGCCCTCAGCAATCAGGGTATGGCAATTTTCTGTTAAATGCCTTGTATACATTTTTGTTAGCTCGCTTTTACACTTGCTGCTGGTCAGCACCCTTTTCCAGTCGCCAATCACCATATTAGGTTGGATTGTTATGGCTGAGGCTGAAGCACTCTCTCCACGTTTTTGCCGTGTCTGCATTTTCAGACTGTTTTCTTCATATCTATCGAAGACTACATGGACTTGAGCTGTTTGCTGACATCCAGAAATTATATATGTCCAGAAGCTGTCTGCCATTTGCTTGTATGTAGGTTTTGAACCTGTTGGTGGCTGAAGTAATTGAATAATTGCCATTCCATCGAAAACAATACAATCTACTCTTTGCTTATTTCTAGGAATGTTTTCAGGTTCTGCAAGTTGTTTTTCCAGAAAGTCAGACTTTTTGGTGGAAGTCATTGAGCCATCATCATGAAATAAACTAAGAGGGACAGGAGCATTCTCAAATGACATGACACGTTCTAGTGGCACTCTCTTATAGGCGTTGATTGCCAGCAGCCGGAGGTACATTTCTTCGCCATTAATGGTTATATCTTTGGCTTTCATTCGAATGGTCCTTGCCTTTCTTGAGCTCATGGTTTTTATGTTTGCCCTTGGGATTGGATCGAAGAAATTCTTCTTCGGCGCTGGTCTCCCTTCAACCTGAAACCTATCTTGCACGAAATCTGTTAACATCGACATACCAGTAGAGTGACAGTTAAGAAGACTACTAGCAACTTCAGGTTCTGCTGCAACACCTGTAGCGAAGTTTACCAGAGTGTCCGGTGGATCAGTCAGGCAAAAGGGGTCTACGAAGACCTGGTTTTCAAACAGACTCAGCATGTTTCTGACAGCTTCGTTATATGCACTCATGTGGAAAGGTGTGTCTGTGTGATGTTTCACTGTTGGAGTCTTTCCAGCAGACGAAAATTCAACAGCATACTTAGCTGTAACTGGTCTGGATAGGAACCACCGAGACAGGGCACTGTCATTGTGTGTGAGGCCAATTATGCCACCTGAAGACTTCAGTGCCTTATTCTCCGTCACTTCCAGGACATAGTCGATCCATACAGAGTTGAATACTCCTTTTGTCAATTTGGCAACAAATTTACCTTTCTTGAAGGATTTGAGAATGGCATCTGGCAGTCGATTCATCTTCAACAGCATATAAGGCATATATCTTGCATATACTGTTCTGTTTGCTGCAAACATGAATGGTAGTAGCAGTGACTTTGAGTAATGAAAGGTATCCCAAAGACCATGCCTTGAAGCAGCTAGGTACAGTTTCAGAGGTTTGGAGACTTTCATCAAGTAGTCATCCCAGAATTGGAAGAGTTCTGATTCAGTCCTACCTTGGTGACGAAATACTTCCATGAGAGGAACCATGTGGGTTTCTAAAAGTGCTGTGGTCTCCTGGAGAAGACTTGTATCAGCTGACTTCACATCAAGTTGTTGAAGTTTCTGCAAAACTGATACTGGCACTAGCTGTGATTTCTGCTGCCCCCATCTGTAGAACTGAAACAAAAATCTCTGGCTTAACACTTCATCAATCATGATAAGAGCACGAAGGGCCCTGTCAAAATCTTTGCCAGAGAGTATATGATCTGCTGTATTTCTGGCAAACACATCTGACTCTACCAAACAAATTCTTTAGTCCAGCATCCCCATATATATGCCCTATGCCACCAAATACACTCATCAAAAAATGCATGCCTCCTTCAAGAGGAATAACTCCCTGGAACTCAAGTGGCTTTGCCCATACAATTTCTAATGCTTTTCGACAACAAACCCATATCAAATACAATAGGACACTCTGTCTGACCTAGTGCATAAACCTGTTCTTTACTTCGTTTCAGGGTTGTGTAAACTGTATGGTGTTCAGTTGGTGGGGCCATAATTATTGGATTGAATATTATTTCAGATGAATTAGTGAGAATGTCAGTTTGTATATTTGACTGGAAAACTGTCCATGGTGGAAACAAAGACTCAAATCGGCCCACTGAGTACAATATGTCATTCAAACGTAGTTGTCTGGCTTCAGCTGGTTCTGGGCTACTTAGTTCCGACATCTGCACCGGAGGATTAAGCTGGGGATTTGGCCGCTCTGTAGGCTTCTGGTAAACCAATGTATGTGCGAGACCATCTCCTGAAAGCAATTTAAGATATCATAAAAAAGAAAAACTGAAATTAAGTGGATGACTTGTATACATATTTTTCAAGAAACAAGATTGAATTTGGAATAATGTTATTATGTAAAAAGATGTTACAAAGAAATAATTGAGCAGCCAAATTATTATAATTGTTGCCTGGGAGCAAGTGGGTCCTGGTGTATAGAAATGGGAAAACTAGAATATTCATCTTCTTTAACACTTGAACATTTCTGATGGTTACTTTTTCCAATATCTGATACTAATTATAGTTTGGATGGTATTTTTGCTATCTTTTTATCCAATTTTACTTGGTACTCAAAATTATATCTACGCCCTTGAGGATCTGACAAAGGATACTGGTAACTAAAGCCATAAGGATTGTTTTGGCATGATGTGGGTCAATCAAACTCATTTTGTTTACCAGGCAGTTCGACAGTGTCGATAGACCTCTCCTTCACTCTAGGTATGCGGGGTGCTGACTGTTCGCCACTTGAAGGTGTGTGGACCAAAATACTGGTCATGGCATGTGTTGACTTTTTGCCACTCAGGGTACTTTCATTATGGTCCCAGTTGTCGGCTGCCAAAATGATCAAGTCATCAGATCGCTCCTGCTCATCTCGTGTCATGTGTGCAGGGATAATTCCACCTGAAAGTATTAAATTTATTTATTTATTTATTGCCTGTTACACTTGTTACCATGACCTAATAAAAGCTGTTGTTGTCGTCGTAAAAATTATTTATTTATTTATTTATTCATTTATTTATTTATTTATTTATTTATTTATTTTATTTATTTATTTATATTTATTTATTTATTTATTTATTTACACAGATAAAATTTATAATAGCATGAGCTAATGTATTATAAGAACAAATTCTGCTGATCATACGTAGTAACATACATTTTTACATATCTTAAATAATTATTTTAGTTGCTTTTTTACCTGACAGTGTTCTCTCTTGAACAGATGCCATATGAATTGCTGCTGATGTGAGGAAATGCCTGATCTCTGTGTTTGAGAGCGTGTACCCATGTGAATGAAGGTCCTCAATTAACTTTTTGCTTCCATATGAGTGGTGCAAATATATCGATAATCCAAGGTGTTTTGGGGTTATAACTGGCTTAACTAGTGCTGTGATATCTGAGCAAATTGAAACTATTCTCTGATCAGTGTCACTATCAAGTAAGTCATGTCCATCTTTTAGTTTGGATTCTGATCCCAACCATGTAACAAAGCGCACTAACAGAGGATCCAAAAATTTTCTTTGGGTGGACAGTCCTATTTCCATGGAAGAAAAGTACTCTTTGTCTAGACCTTCAGTCTGCAAGATTCTCCTCCTCAATATCCCAGCTGCTTCATGGACAACTGATATTTCATTTGCATTCTTATCATTTATACTTTCTGTTATACTTGTTTCAAGTTCTTCTTGTTCAGTTATATCTTCTAAAGCCTTCTGCAGCTGCACAGACTTTGACAATGCTTCATCTACTGTAACACCCTGAAAACAGACAAGGTAACTTAAACCTTCTCTAGCAACAAACTTCAGATCTGGCCAAACTTGCACCAGTGCTTCCTTTACACGGCCTGCACGTAACATAGTGTCTGGTATGTCTAAATCATTTTCTCTTGAAATTTCAATCAGTTTTGTTCGTAAGTATCTAAAGTCATAGGTAATTTTGTCCTTTTCAATCTTGTCATTTAACTCAGACTTCAGCAATTGGCAAGCTTTGTTTAGACTACATGTACTTTTATCATCAGCCGGGTATTTCCGTAATAAGTATTTACTCAAACATTGGGGCTGTCTATGGTATCTTGCTTCAACAGCTACCAAATCTCCATGTGTACTCAGCAACCGTGTTTGTAATGCATTGTCGTTTTTACTTACAGCTACTTGTAGCAAATTTGAGAACAGCTTAGAATTCTCATCAATGGAGCCTTCAATCATAGACCAGCAAAGTCTGTTCTTTGAGGTACATTTTCCACCACAAATGAAACAACGCTCTTTCCACAGAAATTCAGATCCAAGCTGGGATCGTGTAGATTTTGATGGGGTTAAATTTTCATCATTTTTAATATTTTTCTCTTCATTTTCAGACCCTTGTTTGTTGTAAAAAGGGTGCACAAATTTAGAACGACATACTTTGTGATAATTAAGTTTAAGCTCTCCATTTTTTATTTTGTCTTCATATGTAACAATGTTTGTTGAAATTTCATCACCTCTGCTTTTATAAACATCTAGCAGTGTATCAAACTTCAATGGGATTACTTCAGTTCTTTCAGATTGTTTAAGAAACTTCTTATTGCAAACGACACAGTTGTTTTCAGTAAATGATAGTTTTCTTTTCTTGGACTTTTCATTTACAGTTCCTTCCATGATGCTGCCTTTGCATCATACCTAGAAAACAAGATAGGATATATTTGAAGGGGATATTTTTACAGAAGCACCGTTTTGGAATGAGTTGCTCATAAACTGCTTAAAGAATAGATTTTTGTTCATGAATTTATATGTACTGTATAAAATATAATGTTATAGCAAAAAAACATCATAATCAAGACATATATTTGTATATATTTATACAGATATTATTAAAAATCGTTGACTAGTGCACTGACTTTTTCAATGTCATTGACAGGGAAGAAAAAACATTAAATTTAGTTTCTGCTGTATTTTGTTTTGAAGAATTCACATTTAAATACAATCATTAAACAAAGTTGCAGGTCACTTATTACCTGTTTTAATTCATTGTGGGACAATTTTGGACTAAATATGATTGTTTTTCACATGTTGAATTTTGAATTCCCCTCCCACTAAACTTTTTGGTGCAGCAGTAAATATTACCCCTTCAATATTATCCTATACCTGTTTACTATGGGGGAATGAAGGAAGGATTAATAACAGCCTTGATATGATTCAATAATGCTGTTAAATCATGTAAAATAACAAAATCAGTACTTACCAAGAATATGTTATTTGTATGTTGTCTTCTTACCGTGTAATTATGCGAGATTTTCGGAAATCGGCTAGAAAAACTACATTACTTACCTTAAACGCTTAAAAAATGAAAACTGACAATAAATTCATACCAGATTGCTTGAATTTTATTTGATGGTCACTGTATTAAAGTTAAAACCTGAAAAGTATACAGTTTATTGCATAAAACTTTAAATGTAGACAAAAATAGAACCCCCACCCCCAAAATTTGATGTCATTTTTGGAAATTCGGCTCTCAAAAATCTTGAAAATATAATATTAATCTTAAAAAAGCTTATATGTGTCAAGATTAATGTCTGTTCTTATAAAATAATCAATAAAAACAAAATTAAAAACCTTAATGGACACCCTATAACC
The DNA here is from genome assembly GCF_026571515.1 of Ruditapes philippinarum. Lineage (NCBI taxonomy): Eukaryota > Metazoa > Mollusca > Bivalvia > Venerida > Veneridae > Ruditapes > Ruditapes philippinarum. Next base: position 11,281 of record NW_026856729.1, read on the forward strand.
AACCTAACTCTTGTTGGGCATTTTCGTTTTTTTGGCGGCCATCTTGGCGGCCATCTTGGATTCTGGAAAACGCAGTGACTTATGCTAATTTATGCCGACAGTTTCAAGAACTTCAGACTTTGTCGAACATTTTGATATATAACAAGTTTTGTTAGTCTTTATGGTCGGGTACCCCCTGTAAATAAAGCCCTAAATAGCCCATTGTCACCCTACTAATAATTTGGTATATATGTATAACATACAGATTCCTTAAATCACTGATAATTTTATCTTTATACAGATTATTATTAAAAAGTAATTACAGTTCAAACTTTCAAATGCGATTTTCTAAAAATGACAAAAAAATTACATACGGGTTTGTAGTATTAAGCCAACGTTTCGTTATTACTTTACCGCTTAAATCACCAAAAACACCTTTCGATTTCACATTCGGAAATCTAATTTCATTAACTGAGCTTTGTCCGGGTTTTCAGTGCGGTTGAAAAAATATAAAAAGAAATACAATATCTTAAAATCATAATAAATTTAAAGGAGAACATGATAGCAGACAATTATGCACCTGAAATGTAACATTTTTTATCGCCATTTGAATAAAACACTGAAATAAAACATTTGCATTGCCAGATAAAACAATAACCACAAAAATATATTATTACATGATTATTTACGGTACATGTGAAACAGTAAGTCATCGCTGTCTACATTTTTCACGTTATTAAAGCTTCTGTCAAGTAGAATACAATGGACAAAAAGGATTTCATTGATACTGAACATACTGTTATAATGATTTATGTGCCATCAGTGTCTAATCGGTAATCAATTCATGCTTTGTCATAATGAATGTTGAATAAGTTAGTAATTCTGGTGTACTGTTTAACGTTTCACTATCAGATGTGGCGGTTGTATTTATACAGGCTCATGTTCACATGAATTAGAGAAAAGTAATGATTAGATCTTATCAATTCAAGTATATAAATAACATTATTATAATATATCTGTATTTACAGCCTGCTATATTATTTATCTACTATACAGCATCTCACCATTCCTACTTCATGTTGTTGTTTTGTCTTCTATTTTTCTGTTGTTATTGTTGTTATTTTAATTGTTGTTTTTTATGATGTTGTTGCGGCGGGGGGATATGTAACTATTTTTATATTTTTACTCTGACTTTATCACGTTCAGTCAGTAGGTTCGAACAATTAAAATATAACATCATTATTTTATAATACGGTATATATTAAGATTCCTTGTCTGATTTAGTATTAAACACACAATCATTTTGACCTTGTCGTATTTTGTGGACAAAATGATCTACTATTTTTAATTTGATTAATTCCACTTTATTCAGATGATAATTTTCCACAGAAAGTGTATACACTGCGTCTTGACGTCAAGGAAAATTTTGTCAAAGATACGACTGATTTTAAGTATTTAACCTGTGTATTTTGTCAATAGTTTTACAATCTCTTTTCACGGCAGTACTCAAAGAGTGTGTGTATTAAACTGGCTATTTATCTGTTGTTCAATAAAAAATATAGCTGCATATATACATTCAAATGTGTAGATATTGAATAACTCTATGCAGTTATGCATTGTTTGGTGGCATTTCCACCAGGAGTTTGTGCAGCGGAACAATAAGCCATTATGTTTGGTAGACATAGTCCGAAAATTTTCATATGTTAGCAATGTTAATCTATTCACATACAAATAAATATAAGTATTGCTTTGCAGTTTTGGTCGGTTGAAATTGGTAAGTCCTCTTTCCAAAGTTCCTTTGCGTTTTATGAAACATGATCATTCAATACTAGTGTGTAAATGCAAACATGCATGTACAAAATTAATTATTTGTATTGCTTGCTATACCTAAATTTTACAAATGTTTTGCAATTCACACAATTATTCTATTGATGCAAGATGCATGAAAAAAATAACGTTCAACAATTAAATAATTCACATATAGTGGAAAGGAAAGAAATACACTTTGTTGATTAAATAATTGACAATCAATATATTTAGCATCGTAAAATCTTAAAAAAAAAAACATTCAACATATGTAAACATTCTATTACACATTTGCGACTTAAAGTGGGAAACGATTATCGACGAACAGTTACGCTAATATTGAGGGGTCATCTCACCACATAATACGAAAACTTTGCGATAAGGCCAATATATTTTATTTTTGTGTCTTTACCTACATTGTAATTATAATTTCATTATCAGTCACTATCAGAAGAACTGATACCAAGTCCCCTGAGTAACTTCGGCACTTTTTGCTTTAGAAACCTGTTGTATAGTTCCATGGTTTTCTGTAATAAGCGTAGCCAGTGGTCGTTTACGTTGTATGTTGTTTCGTATAGAGCGATGAGGTGCATCTATATTTTTGTCTTTGGATGATTAAGCTCTTGCAGCTTGAGCACGGACGTCTTGGCGAAGTTCAGCAGCAGTTCTTCGGCCTTGATTGTGCAGTTCCCTAGGGACTGGACCAGGTTTGGGCTCTCTAGGTACAGTGCTGGTTCGAAGCTGCTGGTCAGCTTGGTCATGTTGACCTGGAATTATACCTCTGTTTATGTCTCTCAGAGGAAGACCTAGCAATGACTGCTGAGTGTCAGCAGCTGCAGCCTGCCCTTGGTTAAGGCGCCTGGTGGTCCTGTCACTCGAAGCTTCACCCAACTGTGGGTCAGTAACATCATCTACTGTTAAAAGCCGTCTTTCCAGACGCTGTACGGCCTGGAGTGCCTCTCTGGAATGATTTTAAAATTGATTCGAATAGTGAAATTGATATGGAGTTAGTTACTGAATTGGGAGTTTTAACTCGAGTTTCAAGAATCGCCAGATCGCGGATGTCCGTGTTGTAGGATCTGAACTGGCTATTTGCTTCTACCTTTTAAATACTGGGCGCAAAGCAAGGGGATCTGAACTGACTATTTTCTTCTACCTTTTAAATACTGGGCGCAAAGCAAGGGAGCAGTCAGTAACATTTGTTCACGTCTTTGGTATGACGCGGGTCGAGCTCGTAACCTTCCGCACCCGACCAAAAGCGTTATCGAGCAGTTAAACATAACAGAAATGATAAGTAAACATCAAAATCAGCATGCTAATGCATAATGCGTCGTTAAGATAGACATTAAGGTTATATTTATGCTTTAAATGCTAGTTTATTGCACGCTGTCTAAATAGATTTAGATTTTGGGGTAACTGACAATTGATGTAAATTCTTATGTAATTTTAAACGATACTCACCTAATGTCAGGATCATCTATATCGGCAGGATTCTAATCACACCAAGTTTACTGGACATTCGAGTTTTGAGCTGATTCTCTCCTGCAGTTCTGTAGTGTTCTCTAGCATCTTCTGGCAACTGATCAATATTGTGTCTAATGCTTTCCAATATATCCGACCAGTTGGTGGGTGGGACAAATAGGCCCGCAGTATCAATAAAGTTTCTACTTTCTTTATTTTTATCTAATTTTTACGTTTCTGTAACAAAGTTGCACCTAAAAAAGAAAATTGTTTGAATGTGTATTTATTATTATTTTATTTTTACATTGAGAAACAGTAATTATTATTATCAGTAAACTGCTTTGACAGTTTAAGTAACAAAACCGCAAATAAACAGTTGATTTGCTCGTGCACTTCATGTACACTTATTTGGTTTTTGCGTTCATAAATCTCAATGAATAATTGAGGTAAGTTAATTATATGTACATTGTACAGATCAAAATTGTTGAAAATACATAATGTTGATTTGTTTTTAACGAAATAAATTTTTACGTACCAAGATTAATTCCGCTATCTTCCATATTTTTTACATGCGAAATCGACTTTTAGGATAAACGACACGAGATTATCATGCTCCTTGGGACGCAATCGGTGAATCCTGTCTTTTTGTGTAGATAAATCTGTACATAAATTATGTACTAATGAATACACAGTCAAGCTAGTGTTAAATTATGAATATGAGTATAAAGTATATTGCATTTATTCAAAATAATACTAAAGAAAGGAAATTATTAAATTAATTCATTTCTTACTTTCAGTTATTCGTAGACTCATTCTTGAGATGGACAGGGATTCCAAAATATTTATTTCAACACTATTACCAGTTCTTTTTGACCCATCCCTTCGTGTGTCAAAATATTTTGCTTTAATTATTGAAATTTTACTGTGGGTAAGACCTCCACCGGAACACACGCTAGCACTCAACTACAGATTATTTGTTAGTGACTAAACTTACTACAGTGGCAGAAATGTATTTCAAATGCTTTCTACACATAGATACCAGTTCTTTGAGATGTGTGGTGAGACACCTGAAACATTTCTAAAGTTACTAAATACTTTGAATATAACATCCCAAAGGCCCAGAACACTATCGTTCAGAAACCGTGTTTTACTGACTCTTTTTTGGCTGCGATTATATCTGACTTTTATGGTGTTATCAACATTATTTGATATAAGTGTATCGACAGTGAAAGATGAGAGATCCGGGCTCTACTTCCATGTTTCTATTTGAAACTAAAAAGATATGTAAAATTGCCTTCAGTCCAAGAGTGGTCTGATATGAATACCTATGGCGGTCGGGGCTATTGATGGTACATCTCACAGAATATATCGACCTAAAGTAGAGCCGCAGGAACAATATTATTCAGGACAAAGACAATATCATGCAATACACACACAAATTATCGTTGACAATACTGGTGTCATCCGTTACTTAGAAACTGGGTTTTTAGGCCATCAGAATGACGCGCAACAATTTCGAATGATGCGACAGGTGGGTTTAGATTAAGAATTTCCATCAAACTGTGTGCTCTTGGCGGACAAAATATACCCTAACGGATACCCTTTATTGACTCCCTAAACCAATGCACAACTATACAGAATGGACATGCAAACCAAGCTTAAGTCCCGAAAACTTAACAGGTACATCACAAAATACAGGGTTATTGTTGAACATTCGATAGCTGAGCTTAAAACATATGTCAGTGGATGGTGTGTGGAGACATAAGCGTAATGTTTTACCTCGTGTTGTGCAAATTTGTGGCGGTCTAGTATGTCGAAGAGAGGTAGAAAGATTAACAATTTAAATATTATTGACATGAATTTCAATATATATAGTAGAAATGTTAATAAACTGAATATAACACATCTTCGTTCATTATAAACTGTTAGATAATCTTGAGATTATCCCCATATATAACTTGTCCTCGATCCTCAGTCCTTGTTCCTATAATCAAACCGCAAATGTCTTATAATTAGGAGTGATGGAAAATTTACAATGATTGATCCTTAATAACAATGATCATTTCTTTTTGCAATCAAGAGAGAATTTTAGAGATAATAAAAAATACATGTATTTTTTTTCTGAAACATAGAATATTGAAAAGTGGTCATCAGGTAGACAAAACACGACATTTTAATTTCTAAATTAAAAATAGAAAAGAGACGATATAGTATCATATATATGTTTAATAGGACTTGATCTTATTAGTGCTACCATGAATGTTGCAGAGGACCAGTTCCATGTTATATAATTAAAAAGGTCCTTCAATATTTTATTGCCATTGGCTCACTATTCAGAAATGCTATTAGTTTGTAGTCAGTCAGATGCCTTTTTCTTAGCTGATGAGCAACATTTTTGTTATATTGATTTACTATTAACTAATGACAATGTAAAAATAATACAATAATTTATTTTTATAAACCAATATTTTAACATTTCGTCCTTTTTAACAGTTTTGCCATTTAGGGATTTCGCATTTTCTTCTCACATAATACGATGTCAGTGAAATAAGATTTATTTAAACAGTCATTCTACTTTTTACATAGACGGTTGTTTGCCTTTATGCTGTTTTAATCTTACATCTTATAATTTCAAACTTGTTTTTTTTTTAATTTTGCATTGTATTCTAAGGTTTTCTGCAAAGTAGATTGCATGTTCTAATAAAATCACAGATAGGTACGTGGAAACCAGTAAAGCGCATATTTAACTTATTTTCAGGAGCTTTACGATTGAAATAAATATCAAAACATAACAAAGATGCCAAAATTTTCAAACACGATCAGATTTAATTCCACACGGCTGTGTACACACTTGTGACAGTATTTAGTAGGTTGTTAAACAAATTGAGTATCAATAAATAAGGCGTTTTGGCAATTAAATAAAGATAACGTTTATTTTCCTGCTGACAAAAATAAGATACTTGGCTGTTGCACAGTGTTCTCAGCTTAATCATACATGCATTTTTATTATGTATAAGAATTTAACTACTTGCCTGGGGTAGCATCAAATACACATTTATCGGTAAAGAGATTCCATTGGACTGAATCGGAAACTTTCTTTAATGTGAAAGATTAGATTATTGTTATCAACTTCATAAAACTTGTGTTAAGTACGTCTTACGGTCAAGGACATTTCTGTCTAAAATTATGCGCAATAAGATACCACAGGCATTTTACGGTTTTTCCTGCGTAAATATATGATAATTATGACCAACCCTAAAAATTGAAATTTTGTGATGAAAGAATCATAGCTTAGTAGGTTATTTTAAGAACTTTGGAATTTTCCTACCAATTCAAATGCAGCTAATGTATTAAACCATTAAAACAGCGTAACACAATTACGAAACCTATTGCGTTGTTGTGTGTAATAACTTATTTTCGAAACCCGTTGCAATCCTTGATTTCAAGTTCAGGAACATAAAATGGCATGAAGAAGTCTTTTTAATTATGATTTTATTTTGATTTTTTTTATTGTTTCCAATTAAAATTTTACATATAATATATCTTCTCTAATGTAATGCCGATACAAATGTTTATATTCTGTAAATCAAACTTCAAATAAAAGAATGGAGAAGGTGATGCGATGCGTGTTATAAATAATTTGATACAAAGCTTTACCGTTTGATTACTAACGTGTCAGGAACCGTACATAATTAAACATTCTTTTGTCATTTTCCATGACTGCAGGTCACTTATCAAGAAAATCAGTCCCAAAATTTAGATCCTCTTTATCATTTTGTCACCATTGCTTTGTTTAATTAACGTTATAATACAGGTCACACAGAAAATAAAGCACCATTTTTTAGAGTTAACCGTTTAAACACGATTGTTCTGATTCCGTTCAGGATAAATATTTTCGTTTGTTTGGAAATTCTTTTTTATAGCAATTAAATGTCTGATGTCCTAACTAAAGAAAAATGGCTGCAAAGGCCAGCATGACATGGCCTAGTATACAGGGCATTCACGATCTAGTTATGTTTATGCTTCAAATTTATATTTTGGTAATACCACGTTGTTATGTCAATAGTTGATTAGTGCTTATGTAACTCTGTCTTATTTTTAAGATTTGGTGTAAGGGACAAAACTCTTGCATTACTGTTGAATTTCATAATTTTCCAAAGGAAGACAAATCCGCTGTTCTCGTCTGATACTTTTCAAAGGAGATCACTCTTAGACTATTGGTTAGACGCCGACGCGGCGGCTAATAGATATGCATGCTAATGGATATTCATTCGCCCATTAAGCCATGAGGAAAATTTTAGTCTTGCTTTTTGTGTTTTTTGCTTTTGTTTTGCTTTTTAACAAAATTACACTGTTTTTTATTCCCTAATAAGTAAACAATGTAGCTTTTCTGATTTTAAACAATGTATCATTCTTTGCAGAAATAACAGTTAGTATTTCAGTTTTTCATTGATTTATTTATTTATTTTGCGACAGATACTAAGAAGCGATTTATCTGAATACAATAATATTACAATGAATGGTGTTTCTTTGCAAGACGTTGTTAAGTCGTTTGTCAGACAATAAGTATCATTAATTTCTTAAATACATCATGCAATGGTGACAAGAAAGGCTTCACATACACTACAGCATTTGTATCTTTCTAACTAGATTAAAATATTTTTAAGATGAATTCAATTAAGTAAATTCATATAATTATATAGTTGCAATTTAATTGAGTTGATAAACTTAGTTTATTCAGGACACATAACTCTGTCTCATCATCGTACTTTTTGAGTTTCGTTTAGCAAAAACAATGACGCTATAAATTATGAAGAGTACTATTCAGTGCTATTTTTAAGCACACATATTTTACCTGTGCAATTTTGAGATTTGGAAAGGGAAAAGTTGTTCTGTATCGCTGCTGGAAAACGTTGCACCGTTCTTCATTTCTGTAATCAGTTTTTGCTATATTTTTGTCCTTCGAGACAATTGATTCCAGTAAAAGATTGTGTTTAAGATTGAATATTACTTATTACTGGTTGAGCTAGGGAAGCGTGGCAGATCTTGTATATCCCATTCATTTAGATCTTGAACATCCTATTTATTCTTTTTATGTAACAAAGTCTGCAGCTATCACTTTGATACTTACTATTCATTGCTCGAGAGATATTCCTCTCTGTTTGGGTCGTCAGGCCAAACATATAATGGTAGCGAAATGTCATACACTGATGCTGTTAATTGCAAATACCGAAAGTAGTCCGTCTTTTTGAAGCGGTTACCAACGCCGAAAAAATTCAAGGGAGATCACTGCGTAAAGATGGTCAAATGACAGGCGCATTAATTTTCAAGCAAAATAGTTCCCGAATGGTCGAAGATTTCTAATATTGTTTTATTCTTTATAGATATACATGCTTAGGTCGCACACCACAGTAATGTAAGCCACGGCTTCGAATGGCCAGGGAGGATTTTTTGGATATAGTGAATATTTTGGATTTAAATGAATGGTTGTCTTTAAAGTGCATTTTCAGCATGAAATTTGTTTTTGTGACATCTAATATGATGACTGGCAAATTCGAAAACATGGCCAGAAATCACATACTGTTGATTAACGATGTCAAGGCCGCCATTTTTTGTAAACATTGCTTTTAAACAGCATGCACGGTAAAAGGAAGTCATTTTACAGGGGGGGTACAAACTTTTAGCACTAGCAAAAAATCTACAAGGTTGAGGACCAGTTTCTTTGTGATATTTTGCATGTATAGGGAGTTGCTAAAGCAGAGACGGTGTTCCTTTAGCCTGTATATTTGCAGATTATATTTAAATTGAATGTTTAATCAAATAGATGCACCGAAGACTTGATAAGAAACTTTCCGCCATCTTTTGACAGGTCTAGAGCGGACGAATGGTCCGCTTAAATATTGTTTATCGTAATGTAACAATCTCTAAATTTGGACTTTGAAGATGGTTTGTAAACTCGTGATTATGTAAAAATCAATAAATGCATAAAATGTATGGCAAACGTGTATGGATTAAATATCATATCACCGTTTTTTTTGAAATTCACTTTATCTTGATTTCACATTGCTACGCTCAAACCTATATCAGTATAACTTAAATTGTTTGGCAATCAAATAATAATTAACAGGCATCCCCTGTACCCTTGGTAAGGATATGTTGCCATAAAATGTACGCATACCGCAAAGAGGACGAAATAAATGAGGAAGCGTCTAACGTTACACCGTCTGTCTCCCAGACAACACTTCCGGTACAGTCTAACACTCAAACAACGAAAAAACGAAAACTATCCGCTGAAACATCACACCGTATTGACGTAAGCAATGTAACCCGTTTTAAAGTGTTGAAAAGATTAAATATTCAAAATACACGCACAAACCACCATATTAAATACTTAGAGAGATGTATTAACACAAAAACAATCCCGAAATCTCTACGAGTCAATCTTACATCCCAAGTACCGGTCATCAACTCATTATTACAAATTAAATGGGAAGAAGCTCACATAACTTTCGGTCTAAAATTATGCACAATTTTATTACAGTATTGGAAGAACAGAAAGGAAATAATCATAAAAGAAATGGAAACTGTCAACACAGATTTAAATTAAATCACATCACTAGACTAAATTAATCTCATCACCGATATTATAGCAAAGATTACACTCAATGTGGAAAAAGACCTTAATAACAAGAAAAAAAGTCAAGAACAATGATTTCATCAACATAACTCTTTGAAAAATACCATAGATAGTAAAATATTTATCTAAACCGTAAAACCTTGCAGAAAATTGTAAATAATATGGCCTTTTATTTTATGCTTTTCAGTGGATTACTGATTTATCTGTGAAAATTATATTTGATAATTTCACAGTGAAAATTATCAAAATATAATTTCACTTTTTTCAATGACGAAACTACTTTTTTAAGATTTTCCCCATGTGGTACCTCAATTTTATGTTTACTGACAATTCTGACAATATCAGGCTGTGAAAAAAATAGCAAGTCTGAAATAGATAAATAACTTAAATGTCAAAAGTAATAAAGAGAGCAAAACTTACTTCTATTCCTTTAAATTCCAATCACAAAATTTCGTCTCTAAATTTTTTTGTTTCGTTTTTACAGTCTGAAAAATACATTCCTTCCCCATGCTAAACTACTCTTGATGACATTTGGGCATATTAAAGTATCCTACGAGCAATAACTGCCGTATGCTTTATGAAAAATTGAAAAGCATTGACAGCCATCACTCGTAAAATAAGTAAAATAACCCAGCGTTACTTATAAAGCCTTAGCAAGCTTCCAAGTTTTCCATTTTCCTAGCTCCTTTTCTGAATGTTGTCACTTCTGTCAACACTTATTTTTGTCTGTTACAATCCTCAAATAAGTTTTCTTTCTTTTAAAAAGGTGTATGACTAACAAATCCAAATTATATCCTTCTGAATCTTACACAATTATTTTCCTCCCATGAAATACACAACTTTAAAAAATGGCTGCCGCTTACATTTTACAAAGCCAGGTCTAATATAAATTTGCAGTAAGTAACAGAAATATGGATGGATGGTTGGACTTTTTCTCCTACAAGAATTGTTTGTTTTTATTATTAAAACAAGCGATCATTCATATCTTTTTAATAAAATGAATAAATATCACCGCCATTTAACCTTGATTGGCGGACTTATTTTCTAGCTCAAGACTTCTTGTTTTAATGAGAAATTCCCTCTAAATGGGGATCTCAATGGGGGAAACAGATTTTAATTTTAACGTTAAAATTATGGAAATTCCGTTTTAACTTGTTTTAAAGCATAAAATAAAAAGAAAATTTGTCTGTTTGTTGTGTAAGATGTAATTTTATTTCATCTCGTGAACTTTAAAAACAGTATTCTCACTCGTGGCTACGCCACTCGTGAGAATACTGTTTTTAAAGCCCACTCGATGAAATAAAATTTCATCTTACACACAAACAAACAAATATCCTCTATATTTTTGATAGGATTTGGATTCCTCCTCCATGCCCTTAAATAGAAATTTACCCTGGATATTTTCTTACACTAATTGAACACTTTTTGTAAGACAAATAACTATTTAATAAGATTACAGACACTTTATACTAATCAAAGCTCTTCAAAACCCATTTATACTTGAGATGGAAAGAACCAACAGCTAAAATATCGTACCAGAATTTAAGTTATACATGTACATTTGTTACAAAATTACATAAAGGAAACATCCACAGGAAATCCCATTAACGTCTACATATTTACTCATAACAATGAAGAATTTTAGTTTGTTAATACTGAAACCAACTAATTTCTCCTCAGTAACTATTAAATCAACTTAAGACTTCAGAGTTAGAACTACATTTATGCAAAACAATCATTTTAGGTGAATATGAACACTTAAACCATGCTGTAAAATGGTCATTGACATAGATATGATCTGTGGTTATCCAACATTTGAAACATTTTATATGGAAAAATAACTTGGCACTTTGCCCAGAAAAACTTGGCACTTAGCCCAGATAAACTCATTTATATGTCTATTTATAGTAACATACGTCACATTCTGTATCCACATTTTAGTACTTCAGTATTCATTTTTCTTTGAAATATATCCTGATGAAGGTCTTGAAAGACCGAAACCGGTAGATCCTAGAATAAACCAGTTACAAACCATCCTGATGTTTGATGTGTGTTCTCTCCTTCCCTTGATTTACTTGTTAAATAATAATTAAGATGTAACAGTTTTAAAAAAAATGCCAAAATGGCAACAATTGAATGGTATTGACGAATAATCAAAAACGTTTTTGAAAAATGTCACCACTTAGGTCAAGTATGTATTGAACTTAACCCAGTTGTGTACGATATTAGAGTGAACTCGATTGATATTTATTGATAAGATTCAAATATTATAAATTAAAAGAAAATTTAACAAATAAAAATTCAAAATCGTCCAAATTTCAATATTTCTTTGTCTTTGCAATTTTATGTAATTTTTATGTAATTTTGTTGGGGGCGTAAGAGATGTTGCAATTATTCATTATCCCTCATGTACAGACTCAATCAAACCGAGTCTGCAATTTGTATGTAATTTTGTTGTGAATAATGCTTCCGAGGGATCACTTTGTTTCCAGGTATTTATACATCATAACATCGGGTGTCAAGAACTGTGTGGCAGCCGTAAAAATTGCATAGTACTTCACTTCAATGTTGGTATATTTTTCTGGTCCTTCGTGATCATTGATGCCAGAACTAAGCAGTGTTGAGAATTGAGTACCGCTCAAGCCGGTGCTAGGAGGCGTGATGGATGTTTCACTTATTCAATATCCTTCATGTACAGACTCAATCAAACCGAGTTTGCAATTTTCATGTAATTTTGTTGTGATTAATGCTTCCGAGGGATCACTTTGTTTCCAGATATTGTTGCATATGCTTTTCGGTTTAAGTGCAACTGCTTATTTATGCAAGAATGCATATTTTAATGATTTAACGTATTTTCACCGCTGTGAGGCTCCTTTAACAAATGTATTCAAATATCGTAATGTGGATATAATATATTTTACACATTGTATGTTTTCACAGTTTATGAATGAATGATCTTTTACCCCCAACTGCAACAGCACCTTCTGGTCCATGCATCAAAGAGTCTGACTTCGGAGATTTTGCTTAATCAAAACACTACAGTACTTAAGATATAATTGATTGGTCACCATCTGGCAGTTATGTATACAATAAAACAGTTTTGTTTTACTTTAGAGCAAAACGATAATATGTATATACAAGATCGTAGATTACAAGAAACATTTTGTTTTCATAATTATGTTTAGTATGGATTCAAGTTTTACATAATGGAATTTTTCTTTTTATGTCCATCGACACTGGACAAATTTACTATGCTTACTTTGTGCAAATTCAATTCACATGATTACCTTTAAAATTTAACACCTCCATTGTAAATACATTTGTAATGGTATAAAAGTCAGAGACACTTTAAGAAATGATTGAAAGAAAAAAAAACAAGGGAATAACGTATGCATGTATATATTAACATTTATCATAAATTGCTTAATATTAAAAGAGTCATTTTATTGTTTAAGGGCTGATCTTGCACATGGTAGCAAAGTTTTGTATACAATTGCTGGAAGAAATACCGTGGGACAATTATCGTAAAAACACTTAAAACACAAAAGTGTCGTACGTGCAATTGTTTTCCTCTTTAATTTTCGTTTATTTGGTACATAGGCTTACCCAATCATTTCAGTCGTATACATTTATGTATGCTCTGTAGGAGCACATTTGTCTCAGAGCACATTTGTCTTACGTAAGACCGATGCTGTAGCATTTGTCCCACATGAGACAAATGGGACCTCAAATGTCTACCCCAAAAAACTCATTTGTGTGACAAATGTGCTCCGTTCAAGTTTTTTAAGGGACAAGAAAGCACATTTGTCTCATGTGTTTTTAAGGGACAAGAAAGCACATTTGTCTCCTGTCATTTTTTATGAATTATTTGTCACATATTTCCACACGGCAGAAATTATTTTTTTAGAATCGAGGTTCGCCGTTTTACCTTAAGTGTAATCATCAATTGGTTCGATTATGTTTTCTTTATGAAAACCTACAGTGAACTATTAATTATAATATCTCAAATTCAAAAAATTGATTGACTTATCCTGAAGGCGTACACTGAAACGCACTAAATCCGATTCACGAAGGTTCAATGGTAACAGCGCGATGGCACGATGGTACCTTGATGAAAACGCGATGGTGCGATTGTGAAAACACAATGTAATGGCACGAACGTGAAACAACGATTGTACTATGGTGAAACAACGATTGTACGATGGTGAAACAGCTAAGGCTCGATGATAAAAGTGTGATGGTACCATGATGAAAGACGTTGTTACGATGGTGAAAATACGATGGTACGATATGATGAAACTGTGATGGCATGATGATGAAAACGCGATATTATTTTCTCTATCGTGTCATCGATCATCGTGATTTCACAATCGTGCCATCGTGTTTTAATCATCGTACCATCTCAATTTCACCTTTGTACCATTGTGCATAGCTGTTCAGGGAGACAAAAATGTTACTTATGTCCGAACGGAACACCATAAACGGTTGATATTGAATGATACAATATCGTGACTCGTTTCGCATTTCGCTGAAATCTCGCGTCTCGCGAAATCTCGCGTCTCGCTTCGCATCCCGTTCGTCGACGCGAGACAAGAAATTAATTCCAGGTCATATACCGCTAAGTAGTATTCCCTTAATAGTCTACATAAAATCACTTAAAGGCCCATTATGCCTGACAAATGCTTTTATTTTTATTCCTCAAAAGCTTTTTTATTTTTGGTATACTTTTTTAGCTCAAAAAAGTTACTCATTGGCTAATTACCCGAAGCATAATTCATCTGCTGCTTTTTTGCAGTTTGTTCAGTTGAAGAGATTAAGAATTTTGTATAGAAGTCAAATACAACATGAACATTGTTTATATTTTTCTACTTTTATGACGCATTATTTCACATTTATCGCAAATTTCTTTGGGTAACAAGCATCTTACTTCCTCAGAAATCATTATTTGAATATTAATAAGTTCATACTTGCACTATCTAAAGGAGTAAAAAATTATTCATTTCTGAAATCTCTTAAAAGGCACGGGATACTTCGATATTGCGAGATTTCCTGTTACAATATCGTGCCTCGCTTCGTGTCTCATATCATCAGAATGTCGCGTCTCGCCCGATTCTGAGTGGCCCGATATTCCATAATTATGTCATTATCCGGATTGTTTTAGGAACTCATGCATGTTGTAAGTGTCTTTTCAATGGCGAATCTGAAAGCCGCAATTCTTGGAAAATGACGACTTTTTATACATTTATTGCTGATGAAAACGAAATACGTGTGTAATGGTCTTCTTATTTTTACCATGGATCATTTAAGGGCCTCCGCTGCCGAGTAATTTCAAAAAAACACTTGCCCCTAACCGCCGTAGGTTCGACACATACACGCGGCGACGAACTATTCATGCGAGGATCCCGGTCAGGGTCCAAATGCGGAATACGCGTGCGCACGTAATAGCTATCGCGTGCGCACTTATAGTATCGCGTGGCCACGGAAAAGCTATTGTGTGCGCACGTAATAAAATTAGAAAATTCTATGTCCCCTTTATGCAACCGTAGATACTACCTTGTTTTTGCTAAGAATATTTCTGGTGCCATAAATCATCTATAAAACTTTAAGCATTAAAAATAGACGTATCACAATTATTGATAACGATACGATTAGACTTGCTGCATAGATGTTTAGGTTCTGAATGCTTCACTTTTGTGACATGCAGAACAGGAATATTTTTAAATTCAATATATGACTCCTATGCAGAGGCATAAACTTTTTGACTGACCGGAAGTGACCTCAAAACGGTATTATAAATACAGAAAACACAGAACAATGGCTGTATACACTATGTCTTGACGTCAAGGAAAATTTTGTCAAATCAAGCTCTATAAAATACGACTGATTTTACGTATTGAACCTGTGTTTTTTGTCAATGCTTTTACAATCTATTTTCACGGCAGTACTGAAAGAGTGTGTGTATTAAATTGGCTATTTATCTGTTGTTCAGTAAAAAATTATAGCTGCATATATACATCCAAATGTGTAAATATTGAATAACTCTATGCAGAATTGCATTGTTTGGTGGAATTTTTCACCAGGAGTTTGTGCAGCGGAACAATAAGCAATTATGTTTTGCAGACATAGTCCGAAAATGTTCATATGTTAGCAATGTTAATCTATTCACATACAAATTTTACAATAAACTTATTTTTGAAACGTATTTCCATCCTTGACTTAAAGTTCAGGAGCACAAATTGAATTGAAGAAGTCGTTTTAATTATGGTTTTATTTTTATTTTATTTTTTGTTTGTTTCAAGCTCAATCTTTTCATATAATATATATCTTGTCTAGGGTAATGACGATACAAATGATATTTTCGGAAAATCAAACTTCAAATCAAAACTGGGAAAAGGTGATGCAGTGTATGTTAAATCGCTTGACAGTTTAATTACTAACGTATCCAGAGCCGTATTTTATTAGACTAATACTATTCGTAAAACTTTCTGGTTGGTAGTTGAGGATTCAAACGAATAATCAACCAGTTTCCCTCTTTTATTCGGTGTTTAAAAAAATGAAGATGTGTTCGAACATTTCATGATGTTAAATAGTTGGAAATTAGGAATTACCAACTACCAGCTAGAAGTTACATTTAGTTCGTTATTCGAATATCCAATTTCCAACTACGTACCAAGACCATTTGGAAGAATTAATTTATCATGTCATGTATCTGATACAATTATTTTTGAAAATAACTTTGTGCTTTTAGAGAACTACGTGTAATGTTCGTATAACCAACTACTTTCTGGTTGGTGGTTGGGATCCGCTGTATATTCACATTGCAATATATACAAGATGTATGGTTTATGAGAAGTCTAGTAAATAACTACATGTAGCATGATTAGGGTAAATGTTTAATATAAACACAATAAAATATCAATGTTGTCGTCCCTTCGTGTATTCGCATTTGAGACGAAGGAGCGAAATTGTTTTTGATATTGTTGATGATGTTATTGTTGTTGTTATTGTTTATTGTTTTGATTTTTGTGTTTTACTTTTTTTATCTTTTTTTTTGGGGGGGGGGGTGTTGTTGTTGTTGTTGGGTTATACTTTGCATGAACATTGTACGAGGTCACATGGAAAGACCTCGTGTGCCTCTAGTACATTATTTAAGGCAAAACGGGCACCTGAGTAGAACCATAGATGTCCCGTAAACTAGCTACTTAGTTTACTCACATGTATAATCCGACGACGATTGCTCGGCCGAACCTTTGTCTTGGGTCTTATATTCCCCAAAGAAGTGGACGGGGTTTAATCTTCAAGTAAAATGGAGTTCAAGTTAAACTAGAGAACTTGAATAAAAACAAATTAATATGAAAAAATAATAAAGATCTATACTATAGATTGACTTGAAAATCGAGACTGTGTGCGATTCTGTGCCCAAATGAGTCAAAAGCCTTAAATACTTTAAAAAAAATTTAAGTTCATTTTGCACAAAAGGAGTATTTGCATTGAATTGCAACAAATGGCATTTAAGTTTTAAAACGTTTTCTACTAAAATCAGGTTAGTGATTCCATTGAACTCCGTTTTATATTTGAAATAAAGAAATTGAGTCTAGAGCCTGTATGATTTATGCTACGCGTTGATTGTATGAATAATATAATACATGTAATATCAGTATTTATATGATTTGATCAATGTATGATTCTTGTGACATACATACTTGTATGATTGATTTGACATCGGTGAATATCTGGTTTATGTTTCGTGATGGTTTGTTTGATTCATGTGACATCAGTCCTCTTACAATTTTTGTAACTTCAATATTTGTAAGGTTTATATGAAATCCTTATTTGTATAATTCATGCGTTATCGTTGTTTTTTATTGTATTTATGTGACTTCAGTCCTTGTATATGTTTGCGTCATCAACATTTTAAAGATTTATAAGACATCAATATCTGGATGATTTATGTGTCATCATTGTCTGTTTGCTTTATGTGGCATCAGTCCTTGTATATTTTTTGTGACATCAATATTTGTAAGATAGATATGACATCAATATTTGTATGATTTATGCGTCATACTGTATGTGTAGAAATATTCGCGGGCTTCAAATTTTCGCGATCTTCGCGGTGACATTCGATCCGCGAATTCATGTTTAGCGCGAATATTTCTACACCAATTATTTCTTAATAGTCATATTTTCGCGCTCTTATAGAACAATGTATATCAGCGTGTGATATGCTTTCACACTTTTTATTTAAATCTTTACTGAGTAATTGTGTTTTGTTTTCCAAGTTATTCATCATTTAAAATCGTTTATGTTTGTTTTTTTAATTGTTTGTTCAGAAAAAACAAAACATGATCTGATCAGATGTCAAAACGTTTATGACGCAAACTGTGAAAAATTATGCACGTTAACGGGCATTCATTTGTTTGCTATAATTTGTCCGCTAGACAATGTTCTTTTTCTGTACAATAGAGTATTGTTTGACACTTGGTATTGAAAATAACTGTGAACTCCCACGATGATTACAGTAATTTTCCTTTTTAACCTGAGTGGTCTACGCGAATTTATGATTTTCGGCAGTCACCTCCGCGAATTCAAAATAGCGCGAATATTTGTATAGACCCCCAAAGTGGACCTTTCCGCGAAAATTTGCTTCCGCGAATTTAAATACACATACAGTAACTGTTTGTTTGATATATGTGGCATCAGTGTCTGTGTGATTCGTGTGAAGTTAGTGTTTGTATAATTTATTTGACATCTGTATTCCATAATCATTTTGTATTCACATGTATTTTTGTATTGTTTTTTGTTTTGTTTTTGTATTGTTAAAGGGTCTTTCCCATGTCCAAGAAGAAGCAAAACAAATTTTGTTAGTAGAAATGTATTTACATGTATGTACATAAACATTTCATACAAAACAGGAAGAAAGATACAGCATACATGCCACTCAAAAATATTACAAATAACATTGTCAATATACATTAAACACCGGGATGACACAAAAAAGAAACTATTTGTTCCTTATTTTCATCGTGTTTCTGTCATTGGTATTATTTGAAATGCAAACTATAGAAAGTTTTACACATCATTTTGAATAATTGTTTTAACAAAAATACTACATATATTATATCACACAGCAGATAGATTATAAGCATTTAACTTGCTTAATCCACCCTTGTCCAGGTATTAATTTGAAACTTCAAAGATTAAAGGGAATTGTGTAGATATACAAAAATTGAGCTACAAACAGTATAGAGCAAATTGAAAATAAGTCATGTCCAAATATGTTATCCGTAATAAATTATTCTTCACAATTTGATCAATAAACTACATGAATTTAGTGCCGGCATACTATTAACTTAATCTTAATAACAGATAATTGATTTCATCATATACCTGTGTATTTTCTCTCTAAAATATATATGCAAATCATGAAGTGCGATACGCTTCAACAGATAGAAAATTCAGTATTATATTAGTTACAAATACGGTACAATTTATGGAAGTGCCGGACTATTTTCGACATTTGTTCCAATCTTAGCTGTCACAGTGTATAACATGACATTTAGAAATGGGAACCAAAATTATAAAAGGCGTGATCTGTTTTTTAAAATTATGAGTCAGTAATTTATGAATTTATTTATTGACAGCTACATTTTCATTTCAATAATTACCAATAGAAGTGAAGTTTATTATATAACTTTCCTACTTAAACGAATGGGTATATAATCAAAGGAAAATTATTGTGTAGAGCTTTCTGAGGTCATGCATCTTGCTACTCGCGGTCACGCGATGTATAAATTTTCCAATGCCGCTCGTAGTAAAAAAAAACCAACAAATTCTCAGAAAGCTACAGTAACTACAATTGAATATGCCGTATACATAACATATATAAACATTATTTGTTATATGATTTTTTATTAATATATGATATTCAGCAATGTGCTATAAATACTTAAGACATATAGACTTGTGCTATCATTTGTATTTACTCTTAAGAGTTACTAATTATGTATAAATAGCGCGTTATTTCATTCGGATATGTTTAGTTTTTACCGTGTATATTTAACTTCCGGATAAAGTCGGTGAATCTCGACGATTTCCGTCTTTAATGTACAATGTAGAGCTCACCCGTGCAATAGCCTGAATAGTGGTCACTAGAACTGTGCTGTACTTGCTTAATTGTTTTATTTGTTGTATATGTGTCTATGTGAGAAAAAGGTCATTTTTATTCTTCAAAAATCCTCAATTTTTGCGCACTGTTAGGTTTCTCTGTGTCTTTAGTGTAATCTCCTACGAGCCAGACGTTTAGTTTACAAGTTTATATTATCCATACAAGTATCATCTGCATTGGTATTTATATTTTACAGTTTACTTTATTTCAATTTATATCGAAATATTTTGGTACAGATAGTGTAGTAAGAAATAGTATATTTAATTACGACTTAGTAATTAGTTAAATTCTAGTTCTTCCGCGAAGGTTGTGTATATATTGTTGTTTTGTTGTATTTTGTTTTGTATATATTTTTTGTTGAAATTTATACTTATTTTATTATCTTTTTAAAGCATTTTTTATCTGGCATTAATTCTAATATAGAATCTTCGCCCATAGTTGGTTTCTATATGTCCTAAGTACCTAAAGTATTGACCATGTGACACCAAGATCAAAATGTTCACTTGCACGCATGGATACAACCAGATAGTTGGAATGAAAATCCCGTTCTGTTCGTTAATTCTTGCAGCCCTATTGACAATGGCACAGTAACGTATTTTGCTCTCGAAGCTGGATTACTTTGTACAGCATTTTCATTTAGGATTCCCATAACCATAGCCAAGACATGAACACATTTGCCACGTCTGTCTTCTACACAAACTATTGCACCACTGTCGCCTGGTTTACAGAAACGTTCCGGAATATCGCCCTGACATGAATAACGATCTTCAATCACAATCAATCCTTCTTCCATGTCATTGGTCAGGTACTTGGGAACTGTTATCACACCTTTTCCTGGCTTGGATGCGGCGCCCCAAATATACACAAGCTGCCCACAGCATAGTATCCCACTTTCATCGTCCTCTACGTAGTCGTATAGCTTACACGGTAACAAATTCGTATCTTCACAATCAAGCTCGGTTCTAAATTTTGTACAAAACCTTATTTCTTCATTTAGTTTAAGAGCTGCTATGTCTAATCCCGCTGGTGGAACAGTTTTAGGAACAACCTGGCCGATAGGTTTATTGTAACCGTGTTCTGGGCATGAAAAGAAGTCGCCTTGTGAAAGTATGTGCTTGGCGGTTAACGCATACACATGGTGGTTATTACGTTTATGCATAGAAGCAAAGCATCCGAGTGTACCAAAAATAGAGTTTGGAGGTGTGCCTGTCTCGATCTTTTGTCCAACCCTTTAAAATTATTTATAGGGCCCTTTCTTTTTTAGAAAAGACTTAAATGTTGTAGCTTCCACCCTGATAGCCTAGGTTCATATTTGTCATATATCGATGTCAGTTTTACGTCCGCAACGAAAAATGACCCAAAGTAAGAAACGATAACCCTTCCCCTTTTTTTGGAGGGCATATCGAATTTTAAGTCTGCAGAGCTGAAATTTTTGAATTAATATAAGAAATAGTGTCGATACAAGGTTGAAAAAATACTTAAAATGATAGACGTTTTGTAAATTTATATGAATATTTTGTAAAATTTTAAAAGTGGTTATGAATTAATATTTCAAGCCATTTACCCTGTTTATGATTATTAACGACTGCATGAATGTATAATAATAATAATAATAATAATAATAATTATAAAAATAATAATCATAATAATAATCATAATAATAATCATAATCATAATAATAATATATTTAAATTCACCTGTTTATCTACTTGTATGTTTTCAGTGCAACAACTAATAGGCTGTTCCTCGGTTGATAGACAACTTGTACGAAAGAGAGCTGTCATTTCTGCATACAAGCTTACAATCTTGTCCATCTCAACATATCTAAGCTTTTTGAGAACATCTTTAGAAAATTTGTCAGTATCATATATCTTGTCTTCAAGCATTATCACTGTTTAAGAAAACAAAAAACAATATTCGTACGACAGGCTTTCTACTTCCCCTTCAGCAAAAGGTAAGGAATCGTAGGGCATTTGTCAGCAATAGTTACTACAAGGTAGTGATTTTTTGATGATAAGAACGAATTACATAACATTTTAGTTTAAATTAACATTAAAAGCTAACGCCATACCAACATCAGGTTGTTTAACTTTTAGATCTGGCCATGCTTGAATTTAAAAAGCATGTACTTGTTTTCAGTAAGCTCCTGATGTTAAGAATGGACTTCACGGGTTTAAAATTAATTAAACACCGATCTACAAATCAAAAGTAACTAAAGTAAAAATTTCATTTTTTTTTTCTTTTCTTTCTCACAAATTAGGGATAATAGGTTAATTGTAGTAAAAAGAAAACAAACAAGGTATGGATTAAATGCAAAATGAAAAACAAAAAAGGAGGCCCAAAAAGGGTAAAAGAAAGCGGGGTTTAAAGAAAAGAAGTACAAAATAAAATAATATTTTGTCAATTATGTATTGATAGTCTAATTTCCATAAAATAAACGAAAACAGTTATATTTTAATTTAGATTTAAAATCTTTTTATCTGTTCTATAATAAGTTGATAATTTTCAATAAAAATTTGATATTTTTATATTTATTTATATAAAAAGTTGAAAAAAAATAAAATGTAAACAATTCGTAAAAAAACTCCCCGTGAAATGTTTTACTTAACATTTTCCAATTTTTTAAATCTTTCTGTATATGAAAGTATTATCTAAAAAAAACTTTTTTTTTGTTAATTGTCATATAAAACGATTGTTCAGTGTATTTGATTAATTTGTTACAGCCAGGTTAAGTCTGTTTGCCGTGTTGTTGATATATTGCATTATATTGTAGTTTGACTGTTATTTAGCATTAGACGTTAACTGCTTGAAAAGCTTTAAAATTATGATAATCAACTCACCCTGCCTGGTTTTAGTCGTTTCAAATTTCTCAAATGTTTGTTTGGAAATGTTCTCCTCACTAACATTTTCATCAACATATTTTGCCCTGCTTTTGACTTCAATATTTACGCACTTGTCATTTCTTTCTCTTTTGTGAATATCATCCACTCTTCCCCGATGATTCTGACAATTATTTCCTTTGTCAAATGATTTCCTTTTATCCAGCAAGATTTTAACATGTTCATACTCAAGTTTAATTGACTTCAGAATTTCCTTTTCTAGTTCGTCACTAACATCATCAACAACTTGCTCTTTCGTTGTGTAAATTCTACCATCAGAATATGTCTTTAACTTGTCATTCAATTTGTTATCGCGTATAACAAACAATTTTGTTTTTACGTTTTTCAAACCTTGGAGTTCAACAGAATCTTCTAAAGCTTCCGGAATCAGAATAGGTGCAATCATGCCAGAATAAGTTCCTCCTTGGTGGGTTGTTAAGGCAGGCATCCCATCTTTAAAACTTAGTCCCTTCACATGTTGGATAAACGACCGATTTGAAATAAAGTCGTTAATTTGTAGAGTCACTGAATCATTCGGACTATCAATTAAGAAAACATCAACGCCACACGTGTCAAACTTTGGATGCTCTATTGTGCCATTTACTCCAATTTCTCCTAATAAGTCTTCATAACGTTTATGAAGCTGGGATACGCGTCCGCAAACATACTTATACGATGGAAATGCACTCATTGAAATGTGATAATGATGCACCTTCGACATAATTTGCTTTTCAAAGCAAGTTCAGTTATTAAGTATTACAATATATAACAAATATTAAACGAAATGGAAAAAGTTTATTTCAACTCATATTAAAGCAAACAAATGACACCTATGAAAATTTTATCAATGTTAAATTACGTGAAACTTAAAATAAAAGGTACATATATTTTAACAGATATTTATCACTATATATAAGAGTACAAGGGATGGTCAAGATTTTGTGTATACTTCTGATAGTTATAATGTTGTCTTCATTAATTTTCTTTCTTTGTTATGCTCAATGTTTCATCTTTAATTCAAATTTAGAATTTCATTTAAAGTGTTGAGCGTTCAGCTTCGTTTTGAATAATCATAGTTACATACCGACGGTGTATCTAAAATAAATATTTCATGGAACAATCATGAATGATTCGCCAGAACGTCTTATACACCCAAACTTGCGTCATACTAAACTATTACATTATTTGGCCGATAGATAAGTGTGTAATCATGCTTTAACTTATATAATTGCTGTTTTTATTTGATATTAAAAATGTTGTCTGTGAAGCGCCTAGGAATACATGGTATTATCAGTATTTGTATTGCTCATTGTAATACTGCCCGTTTGTAACGTCGATTTTCATTGTCTAATCGTGGCGTTTATATAGTTTAATATACACGGGCAATATATTCTCTTTTCAAGAACTAGTATAACAATTAAACAAAATTGTTTATATAATAATGTTAAAATTATTGTTATTATTCCTGTGTTTTTGTATGGACGTATAAAATATATTTGAAATTTGTGGCTTCAATCCGGGTATATTTGGATCGTCCCTCTAAAGTGAAATTGTATAATATAGATGTAAACAAGAACACTTATATAAAAACAAAACCAAAACAACCACTTCAACTTGTTACTCTCATAAGATAAATAAAAAATAATTTACTACGCTTTTAAGTACAAATTGACGAACATAACAGATTTTATAGCGTAGTGTAAGCAAACATATAATAAACCCGATGAGTGTACTTTTATTATCTTTTTATGTTATTTTTTCGTTTTAAGTAGTGCCACAGTACTTATATTCGATTTAGTGCTAAATGTTTATTATAAAAAGCGGAGTGCGACCTCTCCGCCGTTTCTATATAATTCAATGTAAATTTCTACTGACGGAAATCCTCCCGGCGTTAAAAATACATGCCCCGCCGTAAACAATCCGCTCCTCCGATAGATCCATATCCTAAGTTAATTTTCAATAACTTAACGCCGAAAAATATTGACCGCCGTTACAACTACTTTCTACGGTTTAACAGAGGTGACATGTGTGTGTTTTTATTATCTTGTGCGCACGAGATACTCTGTCATGGCCACAAGTTACTACGTCGTGGCAACGATATATTTTAGTCGTGCACACGAGATACTATGTCGTGGCCACGATAAACTATGTCGTTGCAACGAGAGATGCTTAAATGATGCGCACGAGATACTCTGTCATGGCCACGAGCTACTAAGTCGTGGCCACGAGATCATTAAGTGGTACGCACGAGTTACTATGTCATGGCAACGAGTTACTAGGTCGTTGCCACGAGATAATTTAGTGGTGCAAACGAGATACTATGCCGTGGCCGTGAGTTACCATTCGTGAGAACGAGATATTTAAGTCGTGCGCACGAGATAATTAATCAATTATATATGTTCGTGAAGTTGGCAGCCTAGCAGCCAGACAGCCTAGCAGCATGGCAGCCTAGCAGCCTAAAGAAAACTAAGATACAGTAACAACATTGAAAACGTTCGGAAATACAATTAGTAGCACTTCTTTAGATCAATTCCACACCTTTTTCAATATCGTGATTATTTTCTTTAAGATGTTTGAACTTTACGTAACATATTATTTTTTCATTTCTGGACGTTCGAAATTGTGTGAAATTAAAAAGCCTAGCAGGATAAGTACAAACATGAAAACCGGCCGAAGAATGAATTGGTAGCAAATACTTAGACCATACGCACGTCTTATTTCAGTAAATCGGCGTACTTTATTTTTTTAAAATTAATTAACTTTTTTTTATTTTGACATTTTCGAAATTTGTTGAAGTTAGCAGCCTAGCAGCCTGGCAGCCCTAAAGCTAGTAGCATGGCAAGCCTAGCTAGTCTAGCAGCCTAAGGAAAACTAAAGGATTATACAAACAGGAAAACCGTCGGAAAATGAATCGGTAGCACATACTTAGACCATTCCACGTTTTATTTCAGTGTCGCAATCTTTATTTTTTTTAATATTGAACTTTGTTGTTTTTTTTTTTTGTTTTTTTTTTTTTTTGTTGTTGTTGTTTTTTTTTTTTTTTTTTTTTTTTTTTTTTTTTTTGTTTTGGTTTATTTTTTTGACACCTTCGATAATTGAGAAGTTAGCAGCCTAGCAGCCTAGCAGCCTAAAGGAAAACTAATGATAATACAAACATGAAAACCGTCGGAAGTGAGTCGGTAGCACATACTAAGACCATTCCACGTCTTTTTTCAGTATCCTGATCTTTATTGTTTTAAATATTGAACTTTGTTTTTTCTGTTTTTTTTGACACTTTGAAACTTGTGAAGTTAGCAGCCTATCAGCCTGGCAGCCTAAAAAAACAAAGTTCAATATTTGAAAAAATAAAGATAGCGATACTGAAATAAAACGTGGAATGGTCTATGTATGTGCTACCGATTCATTTCCGATGGTTTTCATGTTTATATTATCCTTAGTTTTCTTTAGGCTGCTAGGCTGCTAACTTCACAAATTTCGAAGTGTCAAAAAAAAAAGTTCAATATTTAAAAAAATAAAGCTCGTGATACTGAAATAAAACGTGAATGGTCTAAGTATGTGCTACCGATTCATTTACGACGGTTTTCATGTTTGTATTATCCTTAGTTTTCTTCAGGCTGCTAGGCTGCCAGGCTGCTCTGCTAGGCTGTTAGGCTGCTAACTTCACAAATTTCGAAGTGTCAAAAAAAGAGAAAAAACAAAATTCAATATTTAAAAAAATAAAGATCGCGATACTGAAATAAAACGTGAATGGTCTAAGTTAATGCTACCGATTCATTTCCGACGGCTTTCATTTTTGTATTATCCTTAGTTTTCTTTAGGCTGCTAAACTGCTAACTTCACAAATTTTGAAGTGTCAAAAAAACAAAAAACAATAAAGTTCAATATTACAAAAAATTCAGTTCGCGATACTGATGTACTTCCGACTCATTTCCGACGGTTTTCATGTTTGTGCTATCCTAAGTTTTCTTTAGGCTGTGTCGTATAACGTAGGAAGAACTCACGGATGTTACATACTTTTTAATATACAAATACAAACACACAAGTAAACGAGTGGAA
The DNA here is from genome assembly GCF_026571515.1 of Ruditapes philippinarum. Lineage (NCBI taxonomy): Eukaryota > Metazoa > Mollusca > Bivalvia > Venerida > Veneridae > Ruditapes > Ruditapes philippinarum. The sequence continues at coordinate 38,264 of NW_026856729.1, forward strand.
TACTAAAGTCGAACTCCCCACTGACATTTTGAGAATAAGTATATATAAAAACAACCTGTCATAAATGGACATTTTATAATGTAATATAAATACACGCGTTTTAAGAGTTACATATATAAAATCCTCTTGACATAAGCCTAGTCCGCAATGCTATCCTGAACTATAATACTTCATAAATCATGTCATGTTCCATAGTGCACATTATGAAATAAAAAACCTTAATATATGTATATACATGTTGGTCTTGTCATTCTTTTTGAATATCAGCATGTATGAACTAATTAGCCTGTGCAATCAGCTATACGACAATTCCTCCATTACTTATAAAAAAAAAATATTAAAAAAAAAAAAGTTAAATTGAACAAGTTATTATTTAATATCAAAACATTTCAAACTCGTTCTAAAACAAATTATAAAAATCTAAAATCTAAAAATCAACTTGACATCTGTTTTACGCCTTAAATGATAATATCCCGTCAAGAGATGTTATCTAATGACTTTTTTATTTATTTTATCTTTAAAAGGAAAAACGCCTTAGGAAACAATATCGAAATTATCCGCTCAAATAATATTTTTCTTGTCACTTTTTTAAAAAGTTTTCGGATACTGCAGTCGCGGGTAAGTAATAATTTACTTCAACAATTTTGTAATTGTTTTTAATAAGTAAAAAAATAATAATTGTTAAAATGTAAAGATAATCTTTTCGAAATTTTTTTTTTATCAGTTTAAGTATTTTCCTTTATTTCATCATAAAAAAAAGAGAAAAAAAAAGTTAATTTCTAGAGATCAAGAAAACATATAAAAACAAACAAATAAGTTTAACAATTTTTCAAAAGAACAAATTATTTTAAGAATATTAATTAGAAAAAACTTTTAAAGGTATAAAATTTAACCAGAATTATAATGTATGATAAAGAGTAGAAAAAGATATTTATACTTACGAAAAGTTTTAAAAAAATAATTATAAACAATTGATAATTGAATAAAATGTCCAGGTGTTTTATTTTTCTGTAAAACGTGTATTGTGCATGCGCATTGAACACTTCCTGTGACAGGTATATTTTTTGTAACAGGTACTTGCTGACATCGGTATGGCTTGGTGGTCGTGACGTGTCGGGAATTTCAAATCGTTGGTATGTAGCTTTATAAAGTATAATTTAAATTGACACTCATAATTGTTCATAAATGTTTGATGTTCTTGAAGATTCTTTTAAATTTGTATATATGTATTTGATACGTGTAAACGTAGACTTGATACACAAGTTGATAAAGTTATATCTCGAATATTTATTGGCACATCTGTAAACGCTGTTCTTGTTTCGTCGTTGTAAAAAAGAATGTCCTTGTATTGAACAATACAACAAAGTGATGATAGATCTATAATTCTGCATTTATGTAGCAATGTTTTTGAGTAAAAAGATAATTAAATTAACAGTTTGCTGTTGCACACGATTCCTCGAAAATGTTTATGTGAATATTTAATTTTGGATATCTGTCGCGCACAAATAATTTATTTTGATAAGAAGTTGTCATCAAGTAATTTCTCTGGGTTTTTGTTTTTAAGTTTATATAACACATAGAAAAACACATTCTATTGATAAACGGAAGTTTTCGGCTTCTCTGGTTGAAGACAGGAACAAAAGTTTATTTGAATCCACAATTTTGTTGTTTTTTGTTGTTGTTGTTGTTGTTGTTGTTGACGGCTGTGTCAGTATAGTTATATATTTTAAACATCGTAGACGCTTATTTCATATAATTTTACATCGAAGATGGTGTTTTTGGTTATATCTGCATGGTTTTACATCGAAGAAGGTGTTTTATGGTTATATATGCATGGTTTTTGTTGTACATAGTTTGACTATCGTAGAGGCTGACTGTAATATTTCTAGTCAGGCGGTGTTTTACTGTACCCGGCGAATTCGCTCGCACCTCTTTGTCTTGGCTGGACGACAAGTGATCCGTTAGACAATATTTTGCATTTTCGTCCGTTGTCAGATCGGTTAATAGATATTATATACAATAAACAATAATTTTTTGTTTCAGAGATATATGAACAACAAGACAACTGTCATAAAATGCATAGGATAAGAATCCAATGAAAGATGTTCTCTATGTAAGTATCTTATTTATGTAATACTTGATATTAAAATTTTTTTTTACTTTTCTAGACATATTTTGTTAGTTTTTAACTAAGCCTATTAACTTTAGTTTTATTTCGACAATAAGACTTAATCCCAATTTAAACTTTAATTTAATGATTGTGCGTTGACAGTTGAAACATGTATGTATACACATGTTATTTCTAATATTGAAATAAAGTATATAATCATTTGAAACTCATGATTAAGTGCTGTCATTTACTTTGAAAATGCATTTTAATTAACCGATCTATTAATAAACATATAGCGGAAATAACGATCATTTTAAGCAATAATAAAAAAAATCTAAGATATATAGTTCTAATAAAAGCCAAGTTGAAACTTGATATAAATGAATACAACCACCAAAAAGATATTATGATTAAATAATGTAATTTTCTGTTTTTGTTTTATTATCGTTTTTCTTGTAACATATATATATTTTTTTCTATAATAACTATTTACAATGCCTGAGGTCAATTTACCGAAAATTAGTATAGCACATAAACACGGAATATAACTTTCTATAGCATACTGGCTAATCCTTGTAAAAACATTTTAACATTCGGTTTCAAGCGTTTATTATTATTATGTACCTCTTTGTGTTTACCTTACCAGATACTTTATATCGTGGTTTTACAATACTTTTCTTTTTAGTAGAAACAGAGTTTATAAAACATTTCATTATCCTGAATCGTTATCATCAGCCATTGAATCTGACTGAATAGCATTATATGCTGCTTGTGACGGAGGATTGCTATATACTTGTATGGAATTTGAGTCTGATTTAATTCTGAATCAGTCTGCGATTGCATTTCTTTCTGAATGTGCATTTTCTTTGAGCATTTGTCATTATTTGAAATTTGTTTTGTTGTTTGTCGAAGATGTTTCCTGTAATTCGGCTAATGGAAATATCATCTTCACTATCAGAATTTGACCTTTCTTTTCTAACATTCTTAGGCAACTTGGGGTAATACTGATTCTGGTATTTCTGAAGCATCATCAGTATCGCTATTTTCAGGTGTAACTACAAATGTGGCATTTCTTTTTGGTCGGGCCAGTAATCCATCTGCTTTTGGTATTGACCAGTCATTAATATTTGCAAGCCTAATTTGTTCTGCATCGGCTTTAAGCTGTTGAATTGTCAAATTGATTTTTTATTATATAAGTTTAATGGTGACCTTTTCTCCCATAATTCTATAAAATGGTTCAATTCACATCTTAGTTTTGCTTCTCTTCCGAAAATTCTTATAGAAATACGGGATCGCCTATTTTCAAATTTTTGATTATCTTTTGGCGGTCTTTATCTGCAATAGCTTAGCTTGGTTCTCGTTTTGCTTTTTTAAGGTTCTTAAATAAACAGATAGAAAAAGTATTATGTTTTGTTCTTGTAATGCAATTTTTGTGATACTCTTTCGCCATGAAATAGCGCTGCCTTGGTTTGTAGCAACAGGTCCCAACCGGGAGAATTGGATCACGTTATATAACAAATAAAAATGGAACTATGCTTTGAAAGTCCTAGAGACATTGAATCTAAGTGCGGCTTAGTGTCATGTTAAGATGAATATCCCATTGTTTGAGCTAGATTTCCCTGGATTCTTTTAGCTAAGATAATCAATGTATGACATGGTGAGAAACGTTTCATTTTTTCCGTCGTTTCTTCCGGCAGCATGATAGGTTTAGTTTGTACGCACGTTCTTCCATTTTTAACCTCTTTAAGTGTTTCTTTAAAAGCATTACTTGTAAATTTCTGATACATTGTCCAGTGACAATTTTGTAATGGACATGCGTAATCTAGGGTAAATTTCTTCTAATAGTAAATGTATAATCGTAAATCAGTACTTTTGTCAAGCAGTAGAAAACACTCGGGATAACCACTGTAAAGGTAAAAAACAATATAATGTAGCTGTTACCACTCATTGTTTTTTTCATATGGCCCAATAACGTCGATACTCATGGTCTGAAATGAATACATTGGGTACTCTTGTTTCGCCATAGGTGCTTTTATTTTTGTAAGATTACGTGACTGACAATCAAACACATTTAGCAAACATATTTCATATAATTCTTTTGAACATATTTGGCCAAAAATATTTTTTGGTTTTTATTGTTGTAAATAACCTCTGTGTTCCTGGGTGACGCATTATTTAAATGAATATTGAAGTAATGACAAGGTGTTTTAAGTGTTGCGGAACAAACAATCTAAGATTAGGATTATCATCTACATTAGACAGATAATAAAGAACTTGGTCAATTTCTAAATATTTGCTCTGCACTGATTTAGTGTTGGCTGTCCGTGACGTAGTAACATTTTTCAGTTCAAGAATAGTTTTGATCTTTTATCTTGCTCCGAGGCCATATTTAATTTTTCGAATTGTTTAATATCTTCTACAATTGGCTCTTGAAATTGGTATTCTTTGTTTGTCTATTTCTTTGGCATTAAAGTGCGTAAAAAAAGAATCAAAAGCATTTACTTCATAGCTTTCATCAGTTTTCACAGCATGTACATTATCATTATTTGAATTATTACTTGAATTTGAGACTGTTATTTTCGAAGGCATTGTCATTTATATCAGGCTCATAAAGTTCAATATCGGATTTGTTAGCATTTTTTAATCATCAGCTGGAGGTCTAGAAAAGAAATCGGCAATTAAATTTATTTTTCCTGCAAATATTCAATTTTACAGTTATAGGCAGAAATATTTAAAGCCCAAAGCTGAATTCTTTTGTTTTGCATAGGTGCTTCTAGAAGATATTTTAAAGGTTTATGGTCTGTAAATATAGTAAAACTCTGCATTATGTAAATAAACATCTAATTTTTGTAAACGCATAATGAATACTGAATGCTTCTTTTTCTATGGTACTATACTTTCTTTGAGATTCACTTAATTTATGAGATAAGAAGTATATAGGTTTTTCAATACCAGATTTGTCACATTTCTGACTTAAACATGCTCCGACCACTAAATCTGAGGAGTCCGTGTATAGAATATAAGGCTTATTTGGGTCTGGGAAGCTAAAAGTGGAATACGTGTTAACATTTTCTTTAATTGTTCAAAACTTTCTTGACATTCTTTTGTCATTTAAACAAAACACGTTTTTCTTGTAAGATTGATTAGAGGTTCAACAATTTTAGAATATTTAGGGCAAAATCTTCTATAAAAACCAGCAGCACCAAGTAAAGATCTGACATCTTTAACACATTTTGGTACCGGAAGTGACCTAATAGCTTTTACTTTTTCTGGGTCTGGTTTTATACCTTCATGATCAATTATAAAACCAAGGTACTTTGTTTGTTGCTGAATAAAACTGCACTTTTTCAGTTTAAGTTTTTAAATTTATGTTCTTTAAGCTTTGAAAATACTGTCTGTATATGTGATAAATGTTCATTTAATGACTTAGAAAATATCAGAATGTCGTCAAGATAACTGACAGCAAATGCCTCTAAACCTTGTAAGACATGTGACATGAGTTCTTGGAAAACTCCAGGGGCAGAAACTAGGCCAAAAGGGGTTCGGTTGAACTCAAACAAGCCTCGGAATGTCGTAAAAGCCGTGTTTTCCTTGTCTGATTCATGTACGGGTATCTGCCAAAACCCTGAGCGCATGTCTAGTGTTGTAAAATATTTCGAAGACCCTAGTAGTGTTAAAATATCGTCAATTAATGGGAGAGGATATGATGTTGGCTTTGGTAATTTTATTCAATTGTCTAAAATCAACACAAAACGTTTACTGCCGGTCACGTTTTCCGACAATAACACAGGAAAATGAATAAGGGCTATGACTTCTTCTTATAATATTAGCATCTAACATCTCATCGATTGCGTCACTCATAAATTTTCTATTGTTTAAAGGTGTGCGATATGGGCGTAATTTGATTGGAGGATGATTACCTGTTTTGGTATTTTCATGGTTACAGTATCTGTCTTGTGATAATTCAGAATCTTTATTTGCGAAAATATTTCTAATTTTTCCTTAATAAGTCTCTAACAATATTAAAATGCTCTGAAGGTGTATGAATATCACGTTCGAAATCGTTGTTAAGAGGGGAAGTTGTTTGAAGAGCCTCTGTGACCGAGTTAATGCTCTCAACTTCTGAAACTTTAGCAACTACTGAATCTCGTTTTAATCTTATAGTTTTATGCGTATTATTGACAATCATAATAGGAAATCTTCTATCAGCCGAAAGTTTCATAACAGAATTTTGTTATCATAAGACCTGGTTCAGAAGCAATCATTCCAGTTTCTATACTTTTTTAATTCATATAATCTATCATTTTCCAAGCCTGGATTTTGTTTTAACTTAGCAGTGCACACATTAACTGTTTGAGGTTTCAGAATAACATCCTGTTTTAATCTAACAATTGATGCAATATGAATATCTTCTTCGAGGGGTACATATGTATTATTAACTCTTAAGCAGCCTAAATCAAAATATAATCTAACGCCATTTTGTGTTAACCAATCACGGCCTAAAATAATATTTCTATTCATTTTAGAAACAACATAGAATTTTTGAGTTGTTTCTGTTTTCCCTATTTGAAAATTAAGATTTATATAACCATCTATATGTAAATAATTTCCGTCAACTGAACATAAATTTATTTTCTGTTTTATAAGTTGAGGGGGATTCTTCAATTTTCTATATATTCTGCGATGCAGAAGACAAACTTCAGCACCTGAATCTACTAACGATCTGTATTTATAGTTTTCTATTTTAATCAAACACGAATTAGGGCTTCCAGCTAATGCTATACTAAATTTTGGTATTTTATCGTTCCTGTCAATGACCCCTTTGTGACAGGAACTTGCTAGTTTTCCTGAAAATTTATTTTGTTTCTGTCGTAAAAATTTTGTTTACGACATTCACGCATAATATGACCAAATTTATTACATTTCCAGCACTTAATCTTTGATTTCAAACTATTATTGCTATTATTTTTCCTAAATCGTGAAAAATTTTGTCGGTGAAATACAGAATATATTTCATTTTTCCTGAATCTACAATTACGCACATGGTGACCTGGTCTCTTACAGTACACGCAAAAATTTCTTGTATAATAATGATTAGAATTATTTGCTCTGTAATTATTGTATTTTGCGTGATTTTGAGAATTAGAAAATTTTACTCTGGCAGAAAATCTAGCTCTGAAATTCTGTTCATTCATTGCGCAAGTAATTGCTTCTTGTAAAGTTTTTGGCTTTTCTCTCATAAGTTTAAGTTTTAAATAATTATGCGCTAAATTATCCGTAAACAATTCTACTAACTGAAGTTCAATTAAACTATTATCTCCTAGTTTATAATTTTCATAAGCGGTTTCAGCACAATTAATAAATTTTTCCCCAAAAATTTGAACACTTTCTCCAAAATCTTGTTTTAAATTTCTCAAAAGATAAAATTCATGATGTAAATCTTTAATTTCCCCAAATCTAGTACTTATTTCTTCTTTTAATTGTTCCCACGAATTACGAGGATTATCACGCAAAATATCTACATATAAAATCGCTTACAGTCCCTTTACTTGATTGAAATGCGACTAATTTTATTTTATTATCATCCAAACCTTTTTAAAACAGCATATTTTTCTATAGATTTTATCCAGTCATTAAAATATTTAGAATTTCCATCAAAATTTTGTACTATTTCTGATAAACCCTGTGTACCTATGATAGTTGAAATATTGTTCAATTTATCTGACAAATTTTCAAAAATTGTAGCTATATCTTGATCTGACATCTTCAAAATTAGCAAACTACAGGTATATAAACGATCACTCACCTTTAATTTTCTATTTCAGGTACTTCGTTGTGTCCCGCTGTGCAAAATCGTCGCTTCGACATCGCTGGTCTTAGGCGCCAAATCAACCGTTGTCGTATAACGTAGGAAGAACTCACGGATGTTACATACTTTTTAATATACAAATACAAACACACAAGTAAACGAGTGGAATACTAAAGTCGAACTCCCCACTGACATTTGAGAATAGTATATATAAAGACAACCTGTCATAAGGACATTTTATAATGTATATAAATACACGCGTTTTAGAGTTACATATATAAATCATCTTGACATAAGCTAGTCCGCATGCATCCTGAACTATAATACTCATAAATCATGTCATGTTCCATAGTGCACATTATGAAATAAAAACCTTAATATATGTATATACATGTTGTCTTGTCATTCTTTTTGAATATAGCATGTATGACTAATTAGCCTGTGCAATCAGCTATACGACAGCTGCTAGGCTGCTAGGCTGCAAGGCTGCTAGGCTGCTAACTTAACAAATTTCGGAGCGTCAAAAAAAAAACAGAAACAAAGTTCAATATTTAAAACAATAAAGATCGCGATACTGACAAAAGCCTTGGAATGGTCTGAGTATGTGCTACCGACTATTTTCAGACGGTTTTCATGTTTGTATTATCCTTAGTTTTCTTAAGGCTGCTAGGCTGCTAGACTGCTAGGCTGCCAGGTTGTTAGGCTGCTAGGCTGCTAACTTCACAAATTTCGAAGTGTCAAAAAAAACAAACAAAGTTCAATATTTAAAAAAAATAAAGTTCGCGATACTGAAAAAAGACGTGGAATAGTCTAAGTATGTGCTACCGACTCATTTTAGGTTCTGATGGGACATTCTGTACCTTTTCTAATCTAGAGACATCCTGGTTAGACGAGCAATTAACATGGGACCCCGCTGAGTATGGCGGTATTTATGCTATTTCTCTACCAGAAGGGAAATACTGGAGCCCGGAGCTGGAGAAGCAATTCCCAGGTGCTTGTGGTGGTGTTACAGCGTACGAAAATTTCAAGATTGAAAATGCCACCTTGACATACGAAGGGAAAGTTCTAGTTTACGTTTACAAACTTTTTGGATCTCTTTGTCGGGTGGATCCAACATATTATCCATTCGACAAACATGTCTGTATTCACCAGTTTTACTCCACTAAGTATAATCAAAACGAACTTTCAATCAATTTGCTGCACGATAGAATAATTGGCGGGACCTACCTAGAAAATCAAGAGTGGAAAGTGACACAAACTGTCTCACATGTGGTGAACATTTCAATTCAACGCCTGTCGGTTACATTTGCTTCGAATTATATAACAATCGAGCGAAGGCCGGGCTTTATAATGATAAACAAGTTCGCACCGGCATGTCTTTTGTCTGCCTTGCATAGTTCTTTGCCGCTTATTCCTCCAAACAATGAAAGGTTATCCTTTGCTATTACAAATTATCTTGCCTTGATGTTTCTGACCGTCTCTTTTGTTTCCGACATGCCTAGAAATTCTGTCGACACAACAATGCTCTCGTATTGTTTACTTGGCTTAAGTATTGCCGCTTCAATCGGTGTCCTTTGGAGTGTTTTTGTCGTTCGTTTGGCTAATGCAACCAATAGAACCCGGAAAATACCGAAATGGTTACTTAATCGGATTAGAAGGAAATCAAGTGAAACAACTCCGCAATTAGAGGATAGGGAAGAAGAGAAAAAAGTCGGAGAAATGACAAAGGAAATAGAACATGAAAATGGCTGGTATGAGGCAGCGATGTATCTTGATAAAGTGTATTTTATAACATCACTGTGTATCATAATTGTTTTACTGACAGCAGTTTGGTTCATGTACACTTTTTCAAAAGACCAGAAAGACGAATGATTTGTTACAGTGACAGCTTTAACTCACATTGGACGAACGTAGATTATAGTATTGTTTTTTTGTTTGTTTTTGTGCAGGATTCCTATTTTGCTTTATTTGCGATCGTATAGACGCTAAATTTTAAAACATGAACATTTTGCGCCAATAAACTTAAAAAGAGCTTCAGTGCTGTCAAAAAGCCTATAAACTATTGAAAGCGGTATGGGACCTTTCCGCCGTTACAATATAATTGAATATAAATTTCTAATGACGGAAATCCGCCGTTAGAAATACCCGCGCCGCCGTAAGCAGCCACACTGCCGTAATACCTGTCCGGTCGAAAGATTCCGCCGTCATAATGAAACTCAAATTAATTTTTTTTTCTGAAAGAAATCCGCCGGTAAAATATCAGCCCAGACGTATAAAATACCTCCCCCCCCCATCCCCCTTAAACTGTCCGCTCCTCCGTTTGACTGTCAAAGCCCTAACTCCAGCATTAACTCAACTCAAATGTAATATCTTCTGACGGAAATATCGACGAAGTCCGTCTGAACCAATGCAACCGTCTTAATTTTCCGGTATTTGAGCTACCGTCGTAACAATTTCGGTTTTCCGCCGTTACGCCCAAACTAAAATAGAGAAAAAAAGATTCCATCAAGAAAGCCCAATACGACAAAATTGACAATGTTGAAGGTTCTATTTAATTGAAACTGTTATGGACGATACTGGAAATTGCGGTCCGCACCCCTTAGCACCGGCTTTAGTAGTAGTCAACATTTAAAGACGAAAATGGTGAAATTTTGAATTTAGAACATCCGCAGATATGTACATACGGCGGTTATCATGGAACATTCAATGTGACACGTACAGTACAGCCATTCAATGAAAAGCGGCGTATGGTACCAAAGTTAAAGAATGCACGTGTCCTTAATACAACAATGGGCGGAACTAAACAAAATGGATTTTTGAAAGGGGTCTGAGGTTATGTGCTTACATAGCACAGATAAGACGTCAAAAGGCAAATTTAATAAGCAAGCAACATATCCCAATGGTGATTATACAGTAAACTATGCAATCAAATTTACCTAGCCGAATCAATGCTGCTGTGCCGGAAATCAGTTCTGTTCTAGTAGGTATACTGACAGGTTTTTACACTGCAAAACAGTTCGGCCGGATTTGTTACTAAAAATACATGTACATGTATATAAAAAAATGCGCTGAAGTGAAGGTTAGCTTCATCAAAGAGCGTGATTTGTAAAATGTTTTCATTGGTCAATGCAAATGTTACTCCACCTCTTCCAAAAGTGCAGTACAACAACAGCCACATACAGAAGAAGCATAACGAGATAATGGAATTATAAAATGTTACAATTGTTTTATTTGACAAAACTATATTTGTCCAATCATCAGATTTACGTTTTTCTACCTGGGCTATATCATGTACAGACTCAATCAAACCGAGTCTGCAATTCTCTTTTAATTTTTTTTTGTAATTAATGCTTCTAAGGGATCACTTTGTTTCCAGATTTTTAAACTGTTAAATTCGTGTGTAAAAGGCACAACACTGCATTTTGTACACCGGTCTGTCGATATTTGAGAGACCGGTGTGTATCGACTACACTGTGGTTGGTCGACTGTCACATAAACGTAAATATTCACAAACCAATAATTTTTTTCTTTCCTGCGTGTTACAAGACATTTACACAGAATCAGTGATGCATTGATATGCGTTCTATGACTTGGCAATTCATTTGAAATATATATAATCTCCAATTTGGTGATAAAAGGCTTTTCAGTTTGCAAACCTGTACGTTCGGACTAAAATTAATGGTCACGTGATGAGTCTCGGTATGACTTAAAAGCGAAATCGGCAGCATCGGAGTATACAAAAATATTTCATAAATTTAAGAGCAAATTGTGAGTTTTTGTTTATTAAATCTTGTTGCCAATAGCTCCGGTGGCATAGTGGTTAAGGTGTCTTCCTATCAACCAAGATATCATGGGTTCGAGCCCTACTCGGGTCACTACCATTTTTAATACTTTTTAATAGCTTCATACATTTTTTGTTCGTTATACTCAAGGTATATAAACGATAGGTTTGAGTGTTTAGAAAAAACAACAGTCAATTTGTCCGTTTACTTCGTTGCCAAAAAAACAATTTCCGTTGCGTATTTCAGTCATACCCTATGAATTGTTGGTAACTTCTGTACATGAATAGGAAAACCAACTTTCATTTTTGCATCAAATGCTCATATATAAAATGCATTGTCTAGCGTAATATTAATTAATATTTTGTTAAAGGGTTGGTTAAAATTTGAACTATTGTTATCTTAATAATTATATTGTGATTTGTGTAGAAATTTGTTTACATTCATTTAGGACTCCAAATTGCCCGTCAAATCTCAGTGGAACTCCTTATTATCCCCCGCCGAAAAATTTCGGCGGAGGATATAGAAATAGTCTCCGTCCGTCTGACCTTCCGTCCTTCCGTCCGTCCGTCCGTCCTTCCGTCCGACATTTTTGTCCGGAGCATATCTCTAAAAGTATTTGAGGTATCAACTTGAAACTTCAAAGGTGGATAGACCTCATTGAGGAGGAGTGCAGTGCACAAGAATGATAACTCTACCTTGCATGATTTTTGAGTTATTGCCCTTTGTTATTTTTCAAAATTGATTTTTGTCCAGAGCATAACTCCAAAAGCTTATGAGATATTAACATGAAACTTCATAGGTGCATAGATCTCACTCAGGAGGTGTGCAGTGCACAAGAATGATAACTCTACCTTTCATAATTTTTGAGTTATTGCCCTTTGTTATTTTTCATACCTAATTTTTCACCTGAGTGGAGCATAACTCAAAAAGTGTTTGAGATATCAACATGAAATGTCATAGGCGGATAGATCTTATTGAGGAGGAATGTTGTGTGCAAGAATGATAACTCTTCCCTATACAATTTTTGAGTTATTGCCCTTTGTTTTTTTATGTTATTTTGTCCAGAGCTTATCTCAAAAAGTATTTGAGGTATCAACTTGAAACTTCAAAGGTGGATGGATCTCATTGAGGAGGAGTGCAGTGCTTAAGAATGATAACTCTACCCTGCATTATTTTTGAGTTATTGCCCTTTGTTATTTTTCAAAATTAATTTTTGTCCAGAGCATTACTCAAAAAGCCTTTGAGATATCAAAATGAAACTTCATAGGTGCATAGATCTCACTCAGGAGGTGTGCACTGCACAAGAATGATAACTCTACCTTTTATAATTTTTGAGTTATTGCCCTTTGTTCTTTTTCATACTTAATTTTTCAATTCAATTTTTTTCTCAAAAAGTATTTGAGGTATCAACTTGAAACTTCATAGGTGGATAGATTTTACTGAGGAGGGATGCAGCACACAAGAATGGTAACCTACCCTGTATTATTTTTCAGTAATTGCCCTTTGTTATTTTCAGCCAACAGTATTCACATAGGTTTCAAATCTGTAATCATTATAGCCATCAGTTTTCATTACCAAAAGACCTCTTAAAATGGAATTATTCCGCTCTACTACATATACATTTTTCCAATGAGCAAACACATTCGGCGGGGGATGGCCATGTTGACATGGCTCTTGTGATATTAAACTTTAATATGTTAGTATAGGTTTGATGCTATAAAATAGTACATTTCCATACCAAGTTTGTTTGTAAATTTGTAGACATACATTTAGATTTCACGTTACTCTGCCACTTAGTTAATGTGTACAATTAACACATTAATGATTATAATTGACCATTATATATGCAAAATTATTGTGTTAAATATATGCCCTATAATTTCTTAATTCAGGATAAATAAATACTACAAACAAGATTTCACAGAAGAATATAACAAACAAACCAGATAAGACTAATGTTTCTCA